>NC_090651.1:175839334-175915999 GCF_040937935.1 Hyperolius riggenbachi | reverse complement strand
TAGATTAACATAGTCTTAATTTTATAAGTCCAACAATCAAAGCAGCATATAGCCAACAGTATTAAAAAGTGTGGAATAAAACGTTAATGAAAAGTAGGTATGACGTTTTGGTTAAAAAAACACTATTGTACTTATGGTAGATCAACGGTATGCTGAAGTGTCGTTGAAGTTGCCAGATATGATTTTCGGGGAGGGGGGGGGGGGAGAGAAGAGAAAGGGAGAGGGTTTGGGGTTGGGGGAGTTTTTTCTGTTTACAACATAGATTAGCAGGTGTGAAATAAAACGTTTATGAAAAATAGGTCTGAAGTTTTTTTTTACCAAACTTCAGACCTATTTTTCATAAACGTTTTATTTCACACCTGCTAATCTATGTTGTAAACAGAAAAAACTCCCCCAACCCCAAACCCTCTCCCTTTCTCTTTCCCCCCCCTCCCCGAAAATCACATCCGGCAACGTTCCCCAAAAAATTTTAAGCATACCATGGATCTACCATAAGTTTAATAGTGAATTTTCAACCAACATCAGACCACTTTTCTTTTAATACAAATGTGACATAGACCTTTTACTTTGCTCTTTTACTATTATAAGCTATATGTTGTATGTATATTTATGTGTATGCTTTTTATCAAGACCTGGTTAAGACCTTTTACTTTGTTCTTTTACTATTATAAGCTATATGTTGTATGTATATTTATGTGTATGCTTTTTATCAAGACCTGGTTAATCTCTGCTATTTATCATTCCCTTTTTTTACATATCTTTTTGGCAAATGTTGAAGTTACTGCTGTGTATCTGGGCCACCTCCAACATGGCGGCCCATCAGTACTGAGGACCAGGCATGCCTCTTCCAAGATGGCGGCCTGACTCCTCTTTAAAAGGGTAAGTCCTTGCAGGCTCCGCCCACTGATGATGCACTTCCTCTCTCTAATTGATGTCACATCCTGCACACTATTTAGCATGCTCAGACACTCTCTGCCATTGCAGAGGCGCTGAGTGTCGTTTGTTTTGCTAGATGGTAAGTCCTGGTGGGTTTATCCACTTACATCTTGTATTTACTGCTGCCATCCATATCTTCTAACCCCATACTGGGGTATGTCGGTTTTGCTGCCACTGTGTTGCTGCTATTCACACTCTTTTTACTATCTTTGACCTACAGTCACCTCTGATGCTACTTGCTCTGTAACTTGCACGTCCCATGGCCACAATAGACAAACCCCTTCCTTTTCTTTTCCCCCCTCTTCCCCCCCTACTCCCTCCTCCTGACACACACCCTTCCCTTGGTGTGTCCCCCCCCCCCAGGTTTCTCCCAACCCCCACCCCTGTGTGGTTCTCCCCCCCTCCCCTCCCTCTCTCTCTATCTCTACCAAATTCTTTAACCCCCCCCCCCCCCCCCCACCAACACAGCCCACCAACATAACAATTCTATAATACAAAATACTGTACCTTTACTGTCAATATACTATATTATTTTGCACATGTTTGTCACTTAATGATTGAAGTTTTAAATGTAGGATGTATTATAGCAGAAACAATATACCCTCTGATCTCTGTCATTTGCAGCTGTAACTCCTTTTTCTATTGCCTGAGGAAGCGGGCGCTGACCCGTGAAACGCGTTGCTTTGTTTTATCTGGAGTTCGTTAATAAATAGACTGAATGTACAGTCGTGTTGTGTCTGCTTGGAGGGGGTAAGTCCACCACTGCCTCCTCTAATTACCAAGTTTTGGCTTTTAAGTTTCTTTAAAACCCCTTTTATCCTTTTGGCGCCTCTGTTCTCTCT
Source organism: Hyperolius riggenbachi (assembly GCF_040937935.1). NCBI lineage: Eukaryota > Metazoa > Chordata > Amphibia > Anura > Hyperoliidae > Hyperolius > Hyperolius riggenbachi. Next base: position 175,914,221 of record NC_090651.1, on the reverse strand, counting down.
TATATAATTACTCTGTATTGGTCTTTCATGTGGAATTCCAATAAAATTGATTCATGTTTGTGGCAGTAATATGACAAAATGTGGAAAAATTCAAGGGGGCCGAATACTTTTGCAAGCCACTGTATGTGGGTGTGCAGATGCATCTATCTACTGTACTTACAAGCACAGTGAGACAGGCGCATGTTTAGAGATCTTTTTATTAGAAATTGTTTTCTGTTTTACCAGGGACAAGGAATAGTAAAGAATAAATCTGTGCGCGATAATGATTGATGGGATGGTGAGTAGAATGTATAATTCCTCCTCAGAGGGTTTAACCACTTCAGAACAAGAGCAATTTTCACATATCAGCGCTGCTCCTATTAATTTGCCAATAAATGTATTACTACTTCTCACACCTAAATGATCTATGTATTGGGTTTTTTTTTGTTTTTGTAATGACCATATTTTCTATCCATTTTAATGGGAAAATAAGGGGGAAAAATGAAAAAACACACTATTTCTCCATTTACATTCATTATAGCTTACAATAAACAGCACTAACTAGAAGTTAAACGCACAAATTGTATTTGCTTATTTATCCTGGTTATTAAAACATTTAGATTGGTTCCTAGTACAGTGTTTGACAATATTGTATTTGGAAATAAAGGTGTCTTTTTCTGTTTTGTTTTTTGCTTTCTCATTGTACAGTACACTATCAATTACAAAATGTTATTTGCAAACATAACAGTAATATACCCTCATGGCATACATATTTAAAAAGCCAAGTTCCTCAGGTAACAATATAGTTCTTTTCTTTTATATTCTTTCACTTTTTCATTTTACAAGTCTCGGTTTTGGTACAGAATATACAACATTTTTATTGCTGTTGATTCAGTTTACTAAAAAGCATACACAAGACATAGCCCTTAACACCCTAAAATCCATTCTACTACTTATGACAGTTAAAATGTTACCCCCATATGTCTTGTGTAGCTTTATTATTACTTTCCCAAGTTAGATTATAATTTTGAAAATTAATTTTTATGTTGGATTGAGTTTGTCCCTACCCATTTCTCATGTGATGTGGGTCCAAGCTGTAAAACGCACCAAAATGTATTCTGCATCTCGTCCCGGATAAAATGATACCACATGTGTCTCATTTAGTAATAAACTGGTGGTGCACTCTCCACAATTACACTGGACATGTACACTCGTCCAGTTAGGCTGAAGTGGCTAAAAAGCTCCAGGTGTCAGATTCAGATAATCTACAAAAGCAGCCAACCTATCATTGTCACCAATTCTCTATGCTGTCTCATTTCGCATTTCTATCTGCCTTCTGTCTTCTGAAGCATTTACTACCGCATTTTGATCTCCTCTTATGATACATGGGGAATGATAATCAACCTGTAATAAGGATTTGACCTTGCTCAGAAACCTTTAATTACAGGCGTTTGGAGCATACAGGTTAAATAAAACCATTTGTGTCCCTCTGATATCTAATGCAATTTTTAAACATCTGCCATCATCTTGGTCGATTTGCTGATCAATAATTGAACGTTGAAGTGATTTGTGTATCCAGATTAGTGACTGCCTTCCTCCATACCCAAATGAGTCTCTTGTAGCAAGGCCACATCCGCCCTCAATTTCTTTAAGTGTCGCAATACTTTAACTCTCTTTTCCCCCCATCCTCAGCCCCTTCACATTCCAGGATATAAATCTTAGATCAAGGTGGAAACCTTAAATTCCATAATTGTAGCATGGTTTCATGTAGTAAGCAAAAGACATAAGGCGTCCCAGCTGAGCCCCATGACTACATATTTATTAAACCTAAAATCCAAAGCATGGGCGACCGTTGTGTCAAACAAAAGATGGATGTCCGCAACACTAGCAATATAAATAAACCACCAGGTGTGCTAGGGCTCAAACATACATATATATATATATATATATATATATATATATATATATATATATATATATATATATATATATATATATATATATATATATATGCTCAAAGAAGGGAAAGAAAAGACCATATAATCAGCACCACTTGGAATATACAAAAAAGGTTTATTTCATGATTCTAACATCAAAATAATATTGAGACAATGGAAATCAACATGATGATAAAATCAATTAAAACTACGTCAATATCTAATCACTGCTGCAAAAATGTCAATCATATAAACACATATGGTATTAAATAATATAATAGCATCATGATAAATAAGGATATATACTATAAAGGTATTCAATGGTGATATAATAGTACCAGCATGGTGGGCATCTGACAAGAGCCCACCAATACTTGAACCCGGGTTCAGTAATAATAATAATAGTGCAAATGCAAAAACCCACAATATAGTGAACAATATATAATGTGCAAATAGTAAAAAAAATATAAAAAATCTGTGCAATAGCTGCAAAAATACAAATACAGGAGCAGCCTATAAGAGAAAGTGCATAAGAGGAAAAATAGAGTGCTGCAAAGAAAATACTTATCCCCAGGTAGAGCTGGTTAGATGCAGGCAGCAGGAGGAAAGGTCGGTTCCCCTTAGGACAGTCCCGCTAGCTTGGTGGGCGTCACCCCGCTTTGAAGGAGGACACCGCCGAAGCGGGGTGACGCCCGCGGAGCTAGCGGGACTGTCCTGAGGGGAACCAACCTTTCCTCCTGCTGCCTGCATCTAACCAGCTCTACCTGGGGATAAGTATCTTCTTTGCAGCACTCTATTTTTCCTCTTATGCACTTTCTCTTATAGGCTGCTCCTGTATTTGTATTTTTGCAGCTATTGCACAGATTTTTTATATATTTTTTTTTTGCTATTTGCACATTATATATTGTTCACTATATTGTGGGTTTTTGCATTTGCACTATTATTATTACTGAACCCGGGTTCAAGTATTGGTGGGCTCTTGTCAGATGCCCACCGTGCTGGTACTATTATATCACCATTGAATACCTTTATAGTATATATCCTTATTTATCCTGATGCTATTATATTATTTAATACCATATGTGTTTATATGATTGACATTTTGCAGCAATGATTAGATCTTGCTGTAGTTTTAATTGATTTTATTATCATGTTGATTTCCATTGTGTCATTACTATTTTTGATGTTAGAATCATGAAATAAACTTTTTTGTATTTTCCAAGTGGTGCTGATGATATGGGCTTTCTTTCCCTTCTTTAAGCAAACAGAACAAAAATAATAGAACATAATAGAGAAAGAAAACAAACTTCAGGCACACATCTGGGGAAGGAAAAAGTTCAAAACCACCAGGACTCTTCCTAGAACTGGATGGCCATCTAAACTGAGCGATCGGAGTAGAACAGCCTTAGGGAGGTAACTAAGAACCCGATGGTCACTCTGTGGAGAAAGGAGAACCTTCTAGAAAGACAACCATCTCTGCAGCAATCGACCAATCAGACCTGTATTATAGAGTGGCCAGATGGACGCCACTGCTTAGTAAAAAGGCACATGGCAGCCTGCTTAGAGTTTGCCAAAAGGCACCTAAAGGACTCTCAGACCGTGAGAAACAAAATTCTCTGGTCTGATGAGACAAAGATTGAACTCTTTGGCCTCGATTCATAAAGCATTCCCGCATTCGGAAATGCTGAAAACGGCTCACTTTACCGACCACACAGCAAAATCTGTATTCATAAAGGCTCTTTCCGCATAAAAAGCCGACATTCGCGAGCAGAGTGATAAATCACCGCCATGCGCGGTGATTATCATAGCAAAAGTAACAAGTAGTCAATTCATAAAGATTAGAGGTTGCGGTATGCGGACGGGTATTACCGCTACCTCGCGAGAAGCGTGCGGAATACAGTGCAGTGAATGGGACAGACCTTCGAAGCAGCTGCAGAGAGAACACCGCACGGAGGAATTCCGCCTGCTTCTCCTGTTTCCGCATGCGTAGGACAGCCTAACGCCTGCCTACAGCGGAATATCTCCGCACGCCTGTCACATCTAGCTACATTTTTATGAATTACCACCCTGAAGGCGGAAATACCGACAGCGGTGTTTCCCCGCTCGACTTTCCCCGCTTGACAGCACTTTTATGAATCGAGGCCTTTGGTGTGAATGCCAGGCATCCTGTTTGGAGGAATCCAGGCACTGCTCATCACCTCGGCATTCCTACAGTGATGGTGGTGGTCAGCATCATGCTGTGGGGATGTCTTTCAGCGGCAGGAACTGAGAGCAAGGCTAAGGAGTTGGAGCAGTTTTGGGTACATGGAGTCTGGAACAGAATACTCAGACGCCTCACAAAAGTTTGTCTTCTTAAAGAGGATCTTTTAGCCATACTATCTCAGAAAAAAACAACGTATATTAGTAGATAAATACTTGCTCTACTTACATAACAGATGTATTGCACTGTCCACATTTAGATTTCAGTGTGTTTTATATAGTAAATAAAGAGAATTGTTTGTCAGTCTCCATTTTGGAATCCCTGGGCCATATGCAATTCCCTTTTTCAATTTAAAGTAACTTTTCAGCACTTTTCAACTAAAAAAAGTACCAAAAAGTAGGTGAAAAAGTACTATCAAAATTATTTTGAGTATTTTCTTGCTTTCTAGTGGCTTAACCACCCTGGCGTTCTGATTAAATCGCCAGGGTGGCTGCGGGAGGGTTTTTTTTAAATAAAAAAAAAACTATTTCATGCAGCCAACTGAAAGTTGGCTGCATGAAAGCCCACTAGAGGGCGCTCCGGAGGCGATCTTCTGATCGCCTCCGGCGGCCAGAAGTAACACGGAAGGCCGCAATAAGCGGCCTTCCGTGTTTCGCTTACCTCGTCGCTATGGCGACGAGCAGAGTGACGTCATGGACGTCAGCCGACGTCCTGACGTCTGCCGCCTCCGATCCAGCCCTTAGCGCTGGCCGGAACTGTTTGTTCCGGCTACGCTGGGCTCGGGCGGCTGGGGGGACCCTCTTTCGCCGCTGCACGTGGCGGATCGCCGCGCTGCAGCGGCGATCAGGCAGCACACGCGGCTGGCAAAGTGCCGGCTGCGTGTGCTGCTTTTTATTTCATTAAAATCGGCCCAGCAGGGCCTGAGCGGCAGCCTCTGGTGGTGTTGGACGAGCTGAGCTCGTCCAGACCGCTCAGCTGGTTAAAGGGCATTTTATTGACAAGTTTAAAAATATCATCTAGGAGAAAAGTCAGGAGAAAAAGTTAATTGCATATGGGCCCCTGTGTCTGAAGCCAAACTGGATGTAATTTCCTCCCTTACTCGGTTTCCTCTCCTTTCTGATGTAGTATGCTTGCCCGCTGTCCTACCAGTCTTCAGACTCTCCCACACAGCTTTGCAGTAGGAAGTGTACCGTCACAAATCATTGGGTGACTTTGCAAACCTGGTTTATTTGTATGGATCGCATTTCAGCTGACACTTTCTTAGCTTCTCAGCACAAGAAATGTTGGCCAGAGAGGAACAGAGGTGTGGGAGGGGAAAACGGGAGTGAAATAAACTTCAGCCAATCATGCTGCATTAGTTTGTCTGGGGGGAATGGGGAGGAAAGTAAAGAAGAAAAAAAAACAGCATGCACTGCCACTTCTCTTTTGTGGAAGATGTACCAAATAAGAGCCAGGGGACCTGGTAAATTAAGAGTGATTTTTTTTTAAACTTTTGGCGTGCCTGGTTAGCATCGTTATTTGTTTACCATATAAAAATAGAGAATTAATTTTTGATTTTATGCCTAACAGTTACTCTTTAAAACAGAAGGAATTTGTGGTAATTCAGGTTGGAGTGAGCATATGATATCTCCCACGAATTATTGCAAATTACTTCTGTTTTAAATGACCACTGTCGCTTTTCTCCTATGTTGCTGTCACTTACAGTAAGTAGATATCTGACAGGTTTTGGACTAGCCCATCTCCTCATAGAGGATTCTCATGGCTTTATTTTCAAAAGCACTTAGGCCTAGTGCACACCAGAGCAGTTCTGCTGCGGTTTGCGATCCGCTTGCGGGTGCGGATCCGCTAGGGTAATGTATTTCAATGGGCTGGTGCACACCAGAGCGGGAGGCGTTTTGCAGAAACGCATACTCCTGGGCTGCTGCAGATTTTGGATTGCGGATGCGTTTCTGCCTCAATGTTAAGTATAGGAAAAACGCAAACCGCTCTGAAAAACGGCACTTCAGAGCGGTTTGCCAGGCGTTTTTTGTTACAGTAGCTGTTCAGCAACAGCTTTACTGTAACAATACATGAAATCTACTACACCAAAAACGCTTCACAAAACCGCAAAATGCTAGCTGAAACGCTACAGAAAAAGAAGAAAAAGCGTTTCAAAATCTGCTAGCATTTTGCGGATCTGCTTGCGGTTTTTGGTGTGCACCAGGCCTGAGTGAATGACAGTTGCTCTGTCCAGTTGCCAAAAAAAAGTTTGCAGCGAGCAGGGTATCTGGCCAGTATCATTGTATAAATGTTTATCAGGGAATTTCTACTAACTACTGTAAGTGACAGCAACATAGGAGAAAGGTAATCTATGGCTTTTTTTTACTCTGAAAGAAAAATACTTATTATTTGTATAGGTTTACAGGTATTTCAAATGTTTGAAGGTGTTTTAAGTCCTACTCCATAGATCCACAGTAATCAATGCCATGCACTTATGTGATCAACCAACCCAAAACAGTCTGTATGCATGTTGGATTATTGTGGCTCTGTACAATTAACAAGCTGACACATTATTGCATTCCAGTGGTTCTGGAGGTGTGGCTAGCTTACAGGGACAAGACAATTGGGACAATTTGCATATTCAGCCGTGATCAGGGCCGGATTACCGACCAGGCAACAAAAGCAGTCGCTTGGGGCCCCATTCAGAGTCAAAGGGGCCCCATTAGCACATAAACCATCCTGTCAGCGGTGGCTGGATGGTATAATGGTTAAAGGGACTCTGAGCAGTGCAGTAACTATGAAAAGATTCATATCATTTTAAAGCTCTCTTTCTCCTCTTTCTAATAATATATAAAAAGCTTCTCTATGCCTTTTAGTTTTCGATATTTTTCACAGGACGACTTTTCTCCAAAGTCAGCGGTGGCTGGATGGTATAATGGTTAAAGGGACTCTGAGCAGTGCAGTAACTATGAAAAGATTCATATCATTTTAAAGCTCTCTTTCTCCTCTTTCCAATGATATATAAACAGCTGCTCTATGCCTTTTAGTTTTCGATATTTTCGCGATCTAAATCGCGGCCACAGGACGACTTTTCTCCAAAGTCAGCGGTGGCTGGATGGTATAATGGTTAAAGGGACTCTGAGCAGTGCAGTAACTATGGAAAGATGCATATCATTTTAAAGCTCTCTTTCTCCTCTTTCCAATGATATATAAACAGCTGCTCTATATTTTCGCGATCTAAATCGCGGCCACAGGACGACTTTTCTCCAAAGTCAGCGGTGGCTGGATGGTATAATGGTTAAAGGGACTCTGAGCAGTGCAGTAACTATGGAAAGATTCATATCATTTTAAAGCTCTCTTTCTCCTCTTTCTAATGATATATAAACAGCTTCTCAATGCCTTTTAGTTTTTGATATTTTCACGATCGAAATCACGGCCACAGGACGACTTTTCTCCAAAGTTGGCAGCTCGATTCAGCACAATGCAATGAAATATAAGGAACCCAGGGGGATATAATTACAAACATCATGCTGGTAGGTGTGAGGATGTAATGAATTAGTTGTGGGTATGCTTAAAGGCATATCCACAGGCACTGCTTGGAGTCCCTTTAAGGGCTCTGCCGCTGACACAGGAGACCAGGGTTCGAATCTCAGCTCTGCCTGTTCAGTAAGCCAGCACCTATTCAGTAGGAGACCGTAGGCAAGTCTCTCTAACACTGCTACTGCCTATAGGGCGCGTCCTAGTGGCTGCAGCTCTGGCGCTTTGAGTCCACCAGGAGAAAAGCGCGATATAAATGTTATTTGTCTTGTCTTGTCAAATAATGCCGTGCGCTGCTGATTGTCTTCAGAGCCAGGCTCTCCTCCTAGGTCCCCCTCCTGCTACTGTGCGCTCTGCCGCTGCCCACTCCACCCTCCCTTCCCACAGAGAACCACAGCTGCAGCAAGAATGATAGCAGCAGATGGCAAACGCTCACTCACCTATCCATGATCCAAGCAATAGAGATCCCGTCATCTGAAACCCATCTGTCTCTTCTACAGTGCAGCCGCTCGCTCTGAACTTCCTGATTCTCAGATCAGACATGAAGTAGGAAGTAGTAATAGTAGTAGTAACAGAGCGGCAGCACTCTAGAGGAGACAGATGGGCTCCGGGTGACGGGACCTCTACTGCTTGGATCGCAATAGGTGAATGTGATTCATCTGGTGCTGTCATTCTCCCCCACTGCAGCTGCCTTCTCTGCTGGACTATCGTATTCACTGGGATGGAGGCTGCATGGTGGCTGTCTAGTTTGGGAGGAAATTGTTTGTTCGGTGGTGGGAGTGGTTATGTCATTCTGTCTGGGGAACGGCTTCCGGTTTAGCGGAGTCCAGAGCTTTCTGCTATTGCCAGGCTGGAGATGCAGGGGGAAAGTGCTGCTGCTGTGATATCTGGCGCCCTCTTCACAGGGGTGCCCCAGCCCCTGAGTGCAAATGTCCCAGCCATTCATTTCTCACTCTGCATTTTGCCGCTGCTATTCCCTGCATTGTGCACCCACAGAGGAAAGCGTGCTGTTGCCCATAGCAACCAGTAGCTCGGCTGCCCGGTGTGTGCGACATATTGCTGTGCAGCTGCATCTTCTGATTCTATTACGACATGATGGGGGGGCCCAAATCAGTTACTTTGCTTAGGGCCCCATTTAGCCTTAATCCGGCTCTGGCCGTGATGCATCGTGGGAATATCATATGCTCACTCCAACCTAATTAACGCAAATTCCCAATGTTTAAAGAGGGCAAACTTTTGTTTTGCTTAGCCTTTTAGTAAGATATATATATATATATATATATATATATATATATATATATATATATCTTACTAAAAGGTTAAGCAAAACAAAAGTTTGCCCATATATATATCTTACTAAAAGGTTAAGCAAAACAAAAGTTTGCCCTCTTAAAACATTGGGAATTTGCGTTAATTAGGTTGGAGTGAGCATATGATATTCCCACGATGCATCACGGCTGAATATGCAAATTGTCGTGTGTGTGTGTGTGTGTATATATATATCTATATATATATATATATATATATATATATATATATATATATATATACATATATACATATATACATATATACATATATATATATATATATATATATATATACACATATATATATATATATATATATATACATATATATATACACAAAGGTGTGAAAAACTATTTGCCCCCTTCCTGATTTCTTATTCTTTTGCATGTTTGTCACACTTAAATGTTTCTGCTCATCAAAAACCGTTAACTATTAGTCAAAGATAACATAATTGAACACAAAATGCAGTTTTAAATGATGGTTTTTATTATTTAGTGAGAAAAAAAACTCAAAACCTACATGGCCCTGTGTGAAAAAGAAATTGCCCCCTGAACCTAATAACTGGTTGGGCCACCCTTAGCAGCAATAACTACAATCAAGCGTTTGCAATAACTTGCAACGAGTCTTTTACAGCGTTCTGGAGGAATTTTGGCCCACTCATCTTTGCAGAATTGTTGTAATTCAGCTTTATTTGAGGGTTTTCTAGCATGAACCGCCTTTTTAAGGTCATGCCACAACATCTCAATAGGATTCAGGTCAGAACTTTGACTAGGCCCACTCCAAAGTCTTCATTTTGTTTTTCTTCAGCCATTCAGAGGTGGATTTGCTGGTGTGTTTTGGGTCATTGTCCTGCTGCAGCACCCAAGATCGCTTCAGCTTGAGTTGACGAACAGATGGCCGGACATTCTCCTTCAGGATTTTTTGGTAGACAGTAGAATTCATGGTTCCATCTATCACAGCAAGCCTTCCAGGTCCTGAAGCAGCAAAACAACCCCAGACAGTCACACTACCACCACCATATTTTACTGTTGGTATGATGTTCTTTTGCTGAAATGCTGTGCTACTTCTACGCCAGATGTAACGGGACACACACCTTCCAAAAATTTCAACTTTTGTCTCGTCGGTCCACAAGGTATTTTCCCAAAAGTCTTGGCAATCATTGAGATGTTTTTTAGCAAAATTGAGACAAGCCTTAATGTTCTTTTTGCTTAAAAGTGGTTTGCGCCTTGGACATCTGCCATGCAGGCCATTTTTGCCCAGTCTCTTATGGTGGAGTCGTGAACACTGACCTTAATTGAGGCAAGTGAGGCCTGCAGTTCTTTAGATGTTGTCCTGGGGTCTTTTGTGGCCTCTCGGATGAGTTTTCTCTGCGCTCTTGGGTAATTTTGGTCGGCCGGCCACTCCTGGGAAGGTTCATCGCTGTTCCATGTTTTTGCCATTTGTGGATAATGGCTCTCACTGTGGTTCGCTGGAGTCCCAAAGCTTTAGAAATGGCTTTATAACCTTTACCAGACTGATAGATCTCAATTACAGTACTTTTGTTCTCATTTGTTCCTGAATTTCTTTGGATCTTGGCATGATGTCTAGCTTTTGAGGTGCTTTTGGTCTACTTCTGTGTGTCAGCTCCTATTTAAGTGATTTCTTGATTGAAACAGGTGTGGCAGTAATCAGGCCTGGGGGTGACTACAGAAATTGAACTCAGGTGTAATAAACCACCTTTAAGTTATTTTTTAACAAGGGGGGCAATCACTTTTTCACACAGGGCCATGTAGATTTGGAGGTTTTTTTCTCACTAAACAATAAAAAGCATCATTTAAAACTGCATTTTGTGTTCAATTATGTTATCTTTGACCAATAGTTAATGGTTTTTGATGAGCAGAAACATTTAAGTGTGACAAACAAGCAAAAGAATAAGAAATCAGGAAGGAGGCAAATAGTTTTTCACACCACTGTATGTATATATGTGTGTATATATATATATATATATATATATATATATATATATATATATATATATATATATATATACCGTATTTTTCGGAATATAAGACGCACTTTTTCTTCCCCAAAACTAGGGGGAAAAAGTGGGTGCGTCTTATATTCTAAAGGTACGGTATTTGGGCCCCAAAACATACTTATTGGTTCCTGCTGCCGCGATCCTGTCCACCTCCGTCTGACTGCCTCCATCCAAGGGTCATCCGAGGGTCCCAGCTGTGGTCATCTGAGGGTCCCAGCCATCCCATCCAGAATCCCGGCTCTTCAGTGTCACAGTCGCCAGATCGTCTTCACTGCAGACAGCAGCCATGCGGTAATCACGTGCTGCTGCCTCGCCGACATCCTCCATGGTAACGGCGTCCTCTTCCTAGTTACGGTGCCCCCTTCTGTGTGACGAGTGGCGCATGTGCGCCAGGGTCACGCATGACTTCAGGCGCACGTGCGCCGGGGTCACGCATGACATCAGACATCATGTCATCAAATAATTATGCTCTCCCTCTGCTCATGAAATCAATTAATTTGATATGTTGTTAAATTTGGGGTTATACAGGAGTACTGTACATATCCCCACAGAGCTGTTGTGAATCCACTGTGAGGCCCAGTGCATGTCAAAGCCGCTAGCAAATCTGCAAAACGCTAGCGGTTTTGGGAGCAGATTTCAGAGCGATTCTAGGCATGTTTATAGCGGATTTCTAAACATGCCTAGCGGTTTTGGCTGTGTTTTTGTGTAGCAGATAACACAAATTGTTACAGTAAAAGCTGTACTGAACAGCTTCTGTAACAAAAACGGCTCTGAAGTAGCGTTTTTCAGAGCGGTTTGTGTTTTTCCTATCCTTTACATTGAGGCAGAAACGCTTCTGCAAACCGCAAACATGTAGCAGGAGGCACATTTGCTACAATCCTCAAACCGCCGGTGTGCACCATCTCATTGAGATACATTAACCGAGCAGTTTAACAGGCGGATGCGGCCGTTGGAACGCATCAAAAATCGCCACACCAAAAACCACTAGCGGATCCACAAAACGCTAGCAGTTTTTGAAACGCTTTTTCTTATTTTTATGTAGCGTTTTGTGGTTTTCGGTAGCGTTTTGTGTGTAGTAGATTTGATATATTGTTACAGTAAAGCTGTTACTGAACAGCTTCTGTTATAAAAACGCTTGCAAAACCGTTCTGAACTGATGTTTTTCAGAGCGTTTTGAGTTTTTTCCGAAATCCAAAAAATGCCTCAGCCCGGGAGTATGCGTTTCAGCAAAACGCCCCCGGTCTGGTGTGAACCACCCCATTGAAATACATTACCCACGCGTTTCCACAAAAATGCGACAAAACACGCTCGGTGTGCACCAGCCCTCAGAGGTGTTGTCTATCCCCCATAAAACTGGTTCCGAAAGTGCATGAAGAATGTGTAATAGAGGAAGAATCTCCTGCAGAGTACCTGCACATCACTCTTAGCTGTACCCATGGTAGACTGCCGGGAGACCAGTTGATGTTTTTTGTTTCTGCCTGCATCCTCTTCAAGTACTTTTACCAAGGACTAGTTTTGATTTCTATTTAACAGCTGCTCTACAGCTGAAGTCTAGTTTAGTTAAAATGTATCTCTGGTGTACAGAAAAAAAACACACTTCCTGGCCAGGGTCTATTTCTTCCTAAAAGCAGATGCCATCTTAACATAGCTTTAAAATTTACTACGCTTTGACAGCAATTAAATGCCTTTTGTTACATACTTTCAATAAGATTGTTATATGCTAATTAGAGGAGTCTGAGTCGGTGGAATCAGAGACTGGGGAGTTGGAGTCAGAGTGGAAAACCTGCTCCAGAGCACTTTTGAACTCAGGCTGGGGGGACTGTTCATCTTTCAGCAGGACAACAAAACAAAATATCAAAGCAGTGGCTTCAGGACAACTCTGTGAAGGTCCTTGTATGGCTCAGCCAAAGCCCAGACTGAGCCCCTACTTGAATCGGATTGAAAATCTCCAAAGAGATCTTAACCTTCTGCCACCCACGTCACGCCAGTAGGTGTGGCCGCGGCGGCAGCCCCAGGACCGCCTAACGCCAATTGGCGTAAAGTCCTGGGGCTCTGTTTTGCATGAGATCGCGCGCATGGTGCATGCGCATCTCATGCTCTGAGAGCGGAGCTCCGCCCCGCCTTCAGTCTCCGAGCGGCTATTGCCGCTCGGGAGACTGTTAGACGGCGATCACGCCGTCTATTTACTTGGTGCAGCGGACAAGAGAGCGATCGGCTCTCATAGGCAGAAGCCTATGACAGCCGATCGACATAATTGGCTGGCTGTGGGGAGGGAGGGAGGGAGGGAGGGAGGGTAGAAATTTAAAGTAACAGGTTTTTTTTTAAAACAAATAAAAACAATAATATTTATTTAAAAAAAAATAAACATGGGGGGAGCGATCAGACCCCACCAACAGAGAGCTCTGTTGGTGGGGAGAAAAGGGGGGGGGGATCACTTGTGTGCTGAGTTGTGCAGCCCTGCAGCTTGGCCTTAAAGCTGCAGTGGCCGATTTAGCTAAAAATTGCCTGGTCACTAGGGGGGTTTAGCCCTGCAGTCCTCAAGTGGTTAAAGTGGACCTGAACTGTTGCACAGGACAGAAGGAAAACCTAGAAAATGTATGTATTAAGAGAGTCTATCCTGTTTAATTCCCCCTCATTTGTGTCTAATCACAATCTGTAATTTGTTCTCTCCCCTGTGTCACATGACTGCCAATGGCAGATAAGCCCATTTGAAAGCACAGGATGTTAACAATATGTCTGCTTCCATGAATCGGGAAGTAAAAAGACTTGAGGCTGTAATTTCTGTCAAAGGTGCATGTGTACTAAAAAAAAATCTGTGGATAAGTAGGCACTCTGAGGGAGGGTGTATGGGAATGTATCCCTAATATCTGGTGATGGCCTGTTCTGCATTCAGTGTGACTTTGCACAAATAAAATATTGTCGCCATACATTGTGATAGGGACATAATTTAAACGGTGTAATAACCGGGACAAATGGGCAAATACAATACGTGAGATTTAATTATAGAGGCATTGTATTATTTTAAAACTATAATGGCTGAAAACTGAGAAATTATTTTTTTTTTCCGTTTTTTTCTTATTCTTCCTGTTAAAATGCATTTACAGTAATGTGGCTCTTAGCAAAATGTACCACCTAAAGAAAGCCTAATTGGTGATGGAAAAAACAAGATATAGATTAGTTAATTAGTGATAAAGTTATAGGCTAATGAATGGGAGGTGAACATTGCTCGGATGCATAAAGTGAAAACGACTGAAGGCTGAAGTGGTTAAAGGGAACCATTGCTGAAAAAATGGAAAAGATTCTATACATACCAGGGGCTTCCTCCAGCCCCATACGTGCTGATCGATCCCACGCCGCCATCCACCGCTGCCTGCAACTACGAGAACGGGCTCCCGTCGCTGATGTCATCGGAGCCAGCTACGCAGGAGAAGTGCGCCCTCTACGTATCTCTCCATACACTGGTGCAGAGATACGCAAAGCGCACCTCTGCTACGCTTAGACTGGCTCTGACTGACGGAACAGCGCGGAGCTGGTTCTCGTAGCTGCGGGCAGAGGAGGATGGCGGCGTGGTATCGATCAGCGCGTATGTGGCTGGAGGAAGCCCCAGGTATGTATAGAATCTTTTTCATTTTTTCAGCAATGGTTCCCTTTAAGCTGACTAGTCAACTTGCATCAGGAATTCTTATTAGTTGGAGCACAGCGGGATTGAAGTATTGCATACATCAAAGGTCAGCGCAGGTTTAGAAAGTCATTGTATGTAGGGAATGATAAATTCTTCACCACAATATATCAAATGCTCAGAGGTAGGTATCCGCCAAACATCTAAACAAGAAAAGGCTTACCAGCTCCCAACAACCCACATTATAAGGTTGTAAAATGGCTCAGGACACAGATAACGTCCAGGGAACATCAGACATTGTGAAGATCCAGTGGACATCCGTATGGAGGTTAAGGTTCAGGAATTTATATAGAAAAACAAAAACGGCAATATCTAAGCGTAACCCGTTTATTTAGATAACATTTCTTTAAAAGGTAGTAGATATAAAAACAATAACTCACATACGGGGTCCATAAACTGGGAACCCCGGAAGATTAGCGCGCATGTAATGGTCAATCGTAGATCAATAGACAATGGTGCCGCCTGTTACCTTCCCACCATAAACTGGAACCCCGGAAGATTAGCGCGCATGTAATGGTCAATCATAGATCAATAGACAATGGTGCTGCCTGTCAGGAACCGGCCCGCGGCACGCCTGCGTATACGGTTCCCGACTGCGGGTTTGACCAGATCGAGAGAGGAAGCAGCCTTAGTCAAGCTAAAACAAGGCTGGGACCCCTCAGGACACCTCTCACTGCCACCACTAGCAGTTCGCTAGACACTTCCACTCTGCTGTCGAGTCCTCAGCGCGCACTCCGCGTTTTCGTATTCGGGTCAGCTTTGCGCTTAGGCCGAATACGGGAACGCCACGCACCCACACACACACACAGTTGCAATCTTACACTGTAGTGAAGCAAAAAAACACTAACAGTCGTTCCGAATGATACTGTTAGCCACTCTGCTGTCGCTACTCGCACTGGCGTTTCTCGTACGTTGGGTCAGCTGCGCGCTTTAGGCCAACGTATGACAAACGCCCCCACACACAATGCAATTATAGTTTCATATGGTAGTGTTGCTCAAGCATACAAATAGGCATGGACTTTTACACACTTCAATCTCTTCTAGGCTATGAGTGTTAGTTTAGTACGGCAGAAGTCAAGCTTATTAAATAATAATTTAATATTCCAGGGAAAAAGGTGGAACAATGCAGAACTTAATATATACAAAGGATTACAAAAAGACAAAGTAAAAATGTTACAAGATAAAAGTTACAAAAATAAGAGGTTACAAAGATACACACCAAGCAATTTGCTTACCCAAATACAGGGATCCAGATAGAAGAACCTTGGACTTTTTGTGGACGGACACAATTCTGGTTAGACCAGGAGTCCACTAGCTTGGGTCAGGAGACCAGCTGCCGCTGCCGTCAGGAGGGGACTGATTTGAGGTAGCTGTCCCCTGGTTTATATAATGAAATATTCGCCTCGAGGCTGTAAGCCTGTGTGGACGGGGGGAACTAGATTTAATTACATCCTCAGTCATAATTGGATTTCCAGAGATCTAACATCCATATGGGAAAAATGTACTATAGCCCACATACATGAAAAGATTTCCCTAACCTCCAATCTCCCCAGGTTACAGGTGACAATTGATTAAGGCTTTCACATTGCAGCAGGATGTCCTGGCTCAGGCTGGTGTGAGCTGCTTCAAGGCATACTGCAGCCAGTTCAGGTGTCAATTGCTTCCAAGCACCATTTACCTCTGCTACAGTATTCAGACAACAGGGTCGGACCACCTGTATAGGCTTCAAAGCAACTGTCTGATTAAGTGTTTCCTAATTACCTGTTTTCTGGCTGTCCAGAGGAACTGTATGCTAATGTCCCAGCCCCCTGCTTCCAGAGAAATTCAATGCAAATGTAGTACAGCCAGATGACCATTCCTTCAAAGCAGAATACACATGTGAGATATAGCAGACAGAAAAATTACAGAGATATGTTCCTGTATTTCCTAATATCATCAGCACCTCAATATATCACCACACCGCCTGTTACCTTCCCTAAAATATTTTTGATTGAAGTATTAGTGTGATAGCTGACCTGCACAATCTTTTCATAGTATTCAAAGTCTGTTGGCCCTCATACTACATCGAGTTGGTAAAATTGGTCAGTGAATGGCCAATCGAAATTTTGTGTGTATGTACCTTTAGTTATAAAACCTGATAAACATGCAGATCAGATCCTCTGATCTGACTAGATTAGCTTGTTTCATCTGTATGGCACTATTGATGCCAGAAAGATCATCAGGGCTGCCAGGCAACTGGTATTGTTTAAAAGCAAATACCATATTTTTCGGACAATAAGACGCTCCTTGGTTTAGAGGACAAAAATCAGGGGGCGGAGGGGGTTCGAGGGCGGGGGAATGCTAAAAATGGGGCATCCATAGTGAAGGGGCATCTTGTGGATTATGCCCCCTTTGTACCTCATACCCCCTTGTACCTCTGGTTTCTCCCTGTGTCCTCCTCTATCCCCCTTGTGTCCGCCTCTTTCCTCTTTTGTGTCCCTCTGTTTCCTCTGTTTGTCCCAGTGTCCTTCTCTGCATAGGCACAGTACAGGGACTCCCTGACATTGCGGTGGGTTAAAGGTTCGTATTGGCATGCGTTCACAAGTCAGGAACTCCCTGCATTTGGACTATAAGACAAACTAACTTTTTCCCACTTTGGGCTTTGTTCACATCGAAATAGATGACGGCCGCATTTTGCGATTTTGAGAATAATTCTCCCCTCCCTCCCGCCACTTACCTGCACACTACGATTTTGTGTAAAGCACTTTTGCAGAGCGATTTCTTTTTTTAACTTCCTGGTGCAAGTCAGGAAGTGAACTCTTTGACCCAGAAAATAATACAATGTATTTATTCTTAAAAGCGTGAACGCAATCGGCGCAAAATGGATTTTGTTAGCATTTTGCGGTTGTCCTATACCTTCCATTGTAGCAAAATCGCCCAAAAAATGGTGCAGGCAGCGCTTTGGTCAGCAAAAACAGCTGACGAAACGCGCAGATATGAACAGTCACATAAGGATTAAATTGAACAAACGCTTTTAAGGCGATTTTCAAAATCGCCGGCACTTAGGCCCGGTTCACATTGGCGGTCGCCGTCCGGAATCGCCGTGCCGGAGCTGGACCGCATGCGGAGCGGACGGAACGGACGCACGGCATAGCAATGAAAGTCTATGCGTCCGTTCACATGCGTCCGTTCCGTCCGGAGCCGGACCGGATCCGGACTCCGGCGTAAGACCCAACTAGCGCTATTTTTTGGTCCGGCTCCTCCGGCTGACGTATCCGGAGCGGAGCCGGACTGTTGCATCCGGCCAATAGAAACCAATGAGAAACGGAGAGCGCACAACACACTGGCTATAAAAACCGGACGTTCTACCCCACTTCCTATGCGTATTGTAGCGGCGATTTTGGATGGGAACACATGGGCAAGCATTTTGGAGTGGAGCAGCAGTGACTTTAAACGTGCTGGAGATGTTGGCAGTATGTCGGAGGTGGAGGTGAGTTCTAAACAGCGGAGGGCCTGATTCCACAGGTCCACCTTCTGCTGACCTCCCAGACCCCAACATTTTTATTTTATTTCTACTATCTTTTGCCAAACGGATCCGGATCGCATCCTGATGTACACCTGATGCAACCTGACCGGATCCGGATCAGAACCGTACGGTTCCGATCCGGATCCGGTCCGGATCCGGTCAGGTCATCCGGTCCGTTTGGCAGAGAACCGCAAGTGTGAACGGGGCCTTAGCAAATTGCTAATACGCCCCAGGTGTGAACAAGCCCTTATAGTCCAAAAAATAAAGTAAATATGTCAACCTCCATATCCATTACTTCAAATTCCCTTTAAAAGCTAAAGAAAGTGCTTTTCTCCAGTATCAACCCAGTTTTACTTCACTGCTTTCGATTGAGATGTAATATGAGGGAATTTGCAAACCATATTTTTACTTGTGTTTTAGCTAGTAATTTTTTCAGGTTTATTACAGTGTACATAAAATGTTTTGCATGGATAGTAATGGTCTTTTAACTCTAGTTTAAGACATTTAGTAATATGGTCTGCTAGAGTGCTTTAACCCTTATGGTGCGTACACACTGGCGACTACGGTCGTTTGAAACAGCTCATTAACGATCGTTCCGCCGACGATCGGGGGAAAAAGTTTCGCCAACGATCATTGAGAAGAACGACGAAAGAACGACATCAGGCAAATGGCAACAACCAGCCGGACGGATCATATCTGCCGACAATCGTTAGAAAGCTGTAGTGTGGACAACAGTCGGCCGAGAACGATCGTTGCCAATACAGTACGCTTGCGCGAAACTTCGATCTTATACCTGAACTTCCTGTTTAGCCCGAACGAACGTTCAATTTGGAATTTAAAGGCAACCTTCCTTTTGTTTGAAGTGGATGGCTTTCAAGATCTTGTGTATCTATTAACCCAATGTTATACATGCATGTATATGTTTGCTATGAATATTACTGGTGTTTGTAGGTGTGTATTAATAAAAAGTATTATGAATTATAATCTGTGTCTCACTAAAATATATATATATATATATATATGTGTGTGTGTGTCTATATATATATATATATGTGTGTGTGTGTATACCTAAAATTGGCCCTAGACTACAGTACTTACACTACATAATCTAGACATATGGCAATGGTAGGGATTAGATTGTGAGCTTGTGTGTCACAGATAGTGACTATATATATAATATATATATATATATATATATATATATATATATATATATATATATATATATATATATATATATATATATATATACACACTGTACAGCGCTGCGTAATATGTCTGCGCTATATAAATACTAAATAATAATAATATATGTATATATATATATATATATATATATATATATATATATACACTACCGAATGAAGGAGTACCAGGGAAATAAATTTATACACTTGAAGTCCAGAAGGACATAACCCTATAGGTACAAGTAGTTAAGCTTATCACTCAACTGTATCAATACAATGTCGCATATGAATACCACAATTCTGAGTGTTCTCCTGTGTGGGTCTGATTTGTCTATCTGCTGTCCGAGTGTGGGGGTCTTTGCTCATCCCCCTCTGAAACGCAGCAGTAAGAGCTGTGGTTCCAAGGTGTAGCTATCCCACACTTCGGTGACTGCTGTCCCCACACAGTATAACAGAATGTAACTGAGGAGATAGAGGCTATCTATTAAGCAATGTGTGCCGATAGATGCGACCATCAGAATCAATTCCCCATGTACACACTGACTTGATGGACAGGAGGGTATAAAACCTATATACAAGGTGCTAAGTGCTGTACAAAGACTTTTCCAAAAGGCTTCATCAGAAAGTTGTGCTGTACATATATACATTGCCTACACCACATATCTACATATATTACAAATTCCCCCCCATCATCACGAAAGCCCCAGTCAGAGCTGAAGTGCCCCGTCAGGCACAGCCATATATATAGAGGAATGAAGGAGGTGAGGGAGGTGCTGGGGTGGGTGTTGCGTCTTTGTACAGCACTTAGCACCTTGTATATATGTTTTATACCCTCCCGTCCATCAAGTCAGTGTGTACATGGGGAATTGATTCTGATGGTCGCATCTATCGGCACACATTGCTTAATAGATAGCCTCTATTTCCTCAGTTACAGTCTGTTATACTGTGTGGGGACAGCAGTCACCGAAGTGTGGGATAGCTACACCTTGGAACCACAGCTCTTACTGCTGCGTTTCAGAGGGGGATGAGCAAAGACCCCCACACTCGGACAGCAGATAGACAAATCAGACCCACACAGGAGATCACTCAGAATTGTGGTATTCATATGCGACATTGTATTGATACAGTTGAGTGATAAGCTTAACTACTTGTACCTATAGGGTTATGTCCTTCTGGACTTCAAGTGTATATATGTGTATATGTGTGTATATATATATATATATATATATATATATATATATATATATATATATACAGTGGTGTGAAAAACTATTTGCCCCCTTCCTGATTTCTTATTCTTTTGCATGTTTGTCACACTTAAATGTTTCTGCTCATCAAAAACCGTTAACTATTAGTCAAAGATAACATAATTGAACACAAAATGCAGTTTTAAATGATGGTTTTTATTATTTAGTGAGAAAAAAAACCTCCAAATCTACATGGCCCTGTGTGAAAAAGTGATTGCCCCCCCTTGTTAAAAAATAACTTAAAGGTGGGTTATTACACCTGAGTTCAATTTCTGTAGTCACCCCCAGGCCTGATTACTGCCACACCTGTTTCAATCAAGAAATCACTTAAATAGGAGCTATCTGACACAGAGAAGTAGACCAAAAGCACCTCAAAAGCTAGACATCATGCCAAGATCCAAAGAAATTCAGGAACAAATGAGAACAAAAGTACAGTAATTGAAATCTATCAGTCTGGTAAAGGTTATAAAGCCATTTCTAAAGCTTTGGAACTCCAGCGAACCACAGTGAGAGCCATTATCCACAAATGGCAAACACATGGAACAGTGATGAACCTTCCCAGGAGTGACCAGCCGACCAAAATTACCCCAAGAGCGCAGAGAAAACTCATCCGAGAGGCCACAAAAGACCCCAGGACAACATCTAATGAACTGCAGGCCTCACTTGCCTCAATTAAGGTCAGTGTTCACGACTCCACCATAGGAAAAAGACTGGGCAAAAACGGCCTGCATGGAAGATATCCAAGGCGCAAACCACTTTTAAGCAAAAAGAACATTAAGGCTCGTCTCAATTTTGCTAAAAAAAACATCTCAATGATTGCCAAGACTTTTGGGAAAATACTTTGTGGACTGACGAGACAAAAGTTGAACTTTTTGGAAGGTGCATGTCCCGTTACATCTGACGTAGAAGTAACACAGCATTTCAGCAGAAGAACATCATACCAACAGTAAAATATGGTGGTGGTAGTGTGATGGTCTGGGGTTGTTTTGCTACTTCAGGACCTGGAAGGCATGCTGTGATCGATTCCTGAAGGAGAATGTCCGGCCATCTGTTCGTCAACTCAAGCTGAAGCGATCTTGGGTGCTGCAGCAGGACAATGACCCAAAACACACCAGCAAATCCACCTCTGAATGGCTGAAGAAAAACAAAATGAAGACTTAGGAGTGGCCTAGTCAAAGTCCTGACCTGAATCCTATTGAGATGTTGTGGCATGACCTTAAAAAGGCAGTTCATGCTAGAAAACCCTCAAATAAAGCTGAATTACAACAATTCTGCAAAGATGAGTGGGCCAAAATTCCTCCAGAGCCCTCTAAAAAGACTTGTTGCAAGTTATCGCAAACGCTTGATTGCAGTTATTGCTGCTAAGGGTGGCCCAACCAGTTATTAGGTTCAGGGGGCAGTTTTTTTTTCACACAGAGCCATGTAGGTTTTGAGGTTTTTTTTCGCACTAAGTAATAAAAAACATCATTTAAAACTGCATTTTGTGTTCAATTATGTTATCTTTGACTAATCGTTAACGGTTTTTGATGAGCAGAAACATTTAAGTGTGACAAACATGCAAAAGAATAAGAAATCAGGAAGGGGGCAAATAGTTTTCACACCACTGTGTAATATATATATATATATATATATATATATATATATATATATATATATATATATATATATATATATATATATATATATATATATATAAACAAACAAAAAAAAGCACGTGGAGTTGCAGCACACAGCTCTTTTATTTAGAGCAAACAAATTCAAACAGCAGACAGTTTCGGTCGCCCCCGACCTTTATCAATGCTAAAGGTCGGGGACGACCGAAACTGTCTGCTGTTTGAATTTGTTTGCTCTAAATAAAAGAGCTGTGTGCTGCAACTCCACGTGCTTTTTTGTATAATTCTAGGGGTTTGGGCACCCCCAGTTGCGTGCACCTTGAACCTCCAGCTTGTGATGGCTGCTGACCCCCCCTGGACTTATATATATGTATGTATATATATGTGTGTATATATTATATGTAATGTTAAATGTTTTTATTGTTTATTAAATAAAAAGGCAAACTCACGCACTAGTTGAAGAAATAGTTTTTTAGTTATGATGTAAATTGTGTAAAAATATACCAACAATATAAACAAATAAAAACAATGTTGTGTACAATATTTTACAATTAAAAGATTAAAAGCTTAATTTAAATTAAACATGGCAGCCGCCTTGTCTCTCAGGGCTTGGACCTCCCTCTGGCTTCTGCTTATAGCCTCATAGGCATTTGCTCTCACCACCTCCAGGTTGAAGAGCGTATTATCTAGCTCACCGAGTAGAGCAGTTGCTTCTTCAACCTCTGTATGAATGAAAGTGCAAAACAAAACATTAGATACTAATGTAAATAATATGTGAGTTTACAGTATTGTTTTATACTGCACACAAATGCCTTAACAATCAAACTGTATTGTGAGCAAACAGAGGTACAGAGAACATGTTGGAGGTGTTGTTCTTCCTTTTCCACGTGGAAGAGCAATGTGGAAACATGTTGTGTGTTCCTTGTTGTGCTCTCATTGCACTTTGTTTCCTGAGGCATGTGTGTGTTGGCTATACATTTTGCTGCTTACACTCAGTGAGTGTATTTAACATTTATTGTGCCTTCACAAAAAATTACACCTGTGTCCCCTACCCCCTGCCTGGGCCCACCCACTGCTTGCTGTGGACGCCCACTAGCCATCCCACCCCCCTATCCTGTGTGCAAAGTGCCTAATGCTGAAAAACCTGGTCATTACCATGTCATGCAAATACTACTAAACTACAGGTAGTCCCTGCTTAGTAAATGATATATGGACTTATATTTTCCTTATTATTCTTATCCTCCTGTGTTACCTCTTGTCCCCTTCTGTCTCCGCTCATTGCGCTGCCCTAGCCAGATCTAGGTGGTGGGCCAGTATAGAAAGGCAGCTGTAGCAGGCTGACTCATCTGATCCACACGTTTCAGTGCTGATGTGTGTCATCTCTCAGTGGTGGAAGGTGCTGTGCTGGCTGGCTAGTGACCCACAGGCCCACACCCACCACATAAGTCCCTTCTAGTGCTTTGGAGGGGCCCAGGGGCCACAGAGCCCCTGGGCCCATCATTGCAGTGTCTGTTGTCCCCCCCCCCCCCCCCCCTGATGGCTGCGTTGCTTACAGTGTATGCAGGAATTGTGTTATACCTGTATTTGTAGAGATTTGTTGCGTGTCATTTTTTAAAGGCCTATGTGTTGTACATGAGGTTGTGAATGTGTCCTTTACTCAATCTTCAGGTGAATTATTAAATACATTACATTATAAACTGCACTTACGGAGGGTGATTGTGCCAGAAGGTGCAGCGGCAGAGGAAGATCCAGCCTCCTCATCAACCACTGGGGCGTTGTCATGTTGCTCTGTAGAAAGAAAAGTTATACAAAATTGAACTGATTACATGAAATATGTGCATACACATTTTTTT
Organism: Hyperolius riggenbachi; assembly: GCF_040937935.1. NCBI lineage: Eukaryota > Metazoa > Chordata > Amphibia > Anura > Hyperoliidae > Hyperolius > Hyperolius riggenbachi. The sequence goes on along the minus strand of NC_090651.1, from coordinate 175,890,177 downwards.
TTATGTCCCATTTTTCATTTGAGGGCCTTTCAAATTCTCTTACATATGTTCACTGTCAAGGGAGTACAGACAGCTATAAAACAAACGTGCCTTGGATCATGGTCCAAAAATGTTGTAATATGTTGATGACAATGTCATTGTGAAATCTAGATTACACGTCATCCATTGTGGAATTCTTGACGAATGTATCCTAATCGAATATTTCTGAGTCATGCATCACACTAACCAGTGCCCTGTCAATGTACATGTCAGCTTTGCTAACAATGTAGTTTTTTAATTAGAAGAATATATGAGAATAACATCTATGACAACACTAGCATCCAAAAATTGTGTGTTGTTGCAAGGCTGTGTGTGTATATATGTATATTGCATATATATTTCACTTACCTACAACATCGTCCTCCACTTCCTCCTCGGCAGCCACATCGTCCATTGTATCTGATAGTTCTGTGGTGAAAAAACAAATGGGTATGTTGTATCTATTTGTGTATGTTGTTATTAATATTTGTTATTGTTCACTGTACTCATTATGAAACAATTTTTTTCTTTCTGTATTGCTGTATATCCTCTTTGGACTACACACATGGAACATGTGCCAACCAATAATTCAAATACCCAACACTATAGGCATGGATGTTCACATACACTTTGCCCGACATGAACCTCAACAATACCAACGTGCACTGCAAGGGTGCTGGGTTGTGTCACAGGCGAAATGTCTAAATGACCCCTTAGAAATTGCGGCAGTTATTGAAGAGTCATATTTATACACAAACAGTATCAGAATATATATCTTTTGTGCAGATACTACCCTCTTATGTTAAATCCAACAAGCAACCAAACAATTGAAGGAAGGAGGGAGGGAGGGGCGAAGGAAGGATGGATGGATGGAAGGAAGGAGGGAGGGATGGTGACACAATGGCATGTTGTTTAACCATTTTTCATGTGTTTTTTTGTTTGAAGTGCTGCGTTTGTGTGGCATTGTTATATTTTGCTTGACACAACACAAAACATGGTACATGTACAGAGCTGAAGGCCATCAGTAAGACCAAAGCACACGCAAATGTGTGTTATGGCTGCAATATTGGAACTGTGCTGCTGGAGTGCAGTGGGACTGAATAGTCACATAGGATGCACAAAGGTGGTATGCACAGGAGCGTGTAGTGCTTGTGATGTGTGTTCTACACGGACCACTAATGCTGGTACTCTGAACAATTAGCTTCCATGATGCACATAAAAATGTACAAACAATGGATGTTCAACTGTGATTTTGTGGTGTGTGAAGAAGGTATAGTATTAAGTGGCATGTACTATGAGAACTTACCAGCACCTACTTGTGAGGGATCAGGTTCATCGGCCACCTCCTCCTCTTCTTCATTGTGACTTGGAATATCTGATTGACCAAACATGAAATAAACAATATTAGCTATCATTAAAAGATACCCGAAGTGAAGATAGACATGATGAAGTAGACATATGTATGTACAGTGTCAAGCACACAAATAACAGTGCTGTGTTTATTTTTGTATATTTCTGGCCGAAACAGTTACATATCAGGTATGTAAGTGGCTGACTCAGTCCAAACTCAGACAGGAAGTGACTATAGTGTGACCCTCACTGATAAGAATTTCATCTTGGTATATCTTTATTGCTCTTAGAATGCATTTTGTGCTCGGAAAGTTTTTTTATAGTGGCATTTTCTTATAAGTGAAGGTCACACTGTTGTCACTTCCTGTCTGAGTCAGGACTGAGTCAGTCACTTACATATCTCATATTTAACTCTTTCAGTCCTATAAATAAAATACAACACACTATAGTTAGTGGTGTGCCAGGCACGGTACATATACATGTCTATCTCATCATGTCACATGTCACCTCGGGTATCATTTCAAGTATTTGGCTTACAATTGGATGATTGTGACTCTGTTAGGTTGAAGTACCTTCACCAGCCACTTCCTCCACTTCTCCCATGTGGCTCTCTTGCCCGGCATCATCATCTGCCGCCTCCTGTTCCTCCTCCTCCCCCTCAGACAACGCTTCCTGCTGCTCCTGCTGTCTCCTCTGTCTCTCTCTCTCTCTCTCTCTCTCACGTTGTCTCCTTCGCTTATCTTTTTGTTCTGTTGAAAAGAAAACATTACACCATTACATATGTACACAAGTAATGTTCTGAAGATGTATGTTATATGTTTAAACATAAACATGGTTCTGGAACAGACAAATACGCAACATATTACACTCAATGGTTATTTGACACTTAATTTGGCTTTCCTTGTGACCCAAGGTGTCAATTTCTTCAATTAGTTCTTTTCATGGACCATACATATTTACATAACTATGTGAGCATATACGTAATTGTATAGCGGTACATTGATGTTTCCAAACACATGGTAGTGCTTCAATTTCCCACCTACAACATGCAAGGCCATATTAGCATGACACTAGCCGGCTGCATCCTCTAGGTGCCGAGAATTACTATTCCCCCTCCTGGCCCTCATGGATAGTATGAAAAGATGTTACTCTGCTGTCGTTCTATCGCCACCTAGAGGATGCGGCTGGCTAACGGAAAAGAACCAATATATTTTTGACTCATCTAGATATTCAGTACATACATTTCATTCATGTACAGGACCTGAGATGTGGTCCAATGTAATGAATAGTGTTGTGTCATGTGAAACATTTGTTGTAGATGTAAACTTTGCCACACAACCGCAATACCCCTCCAAAAGGAACACTATTGTAAGAATAAACATTTCAAAAAGTATTCATGAGAAAAATAACATTGTTGTTATTAGGAAACATAGATTATATGATTAGCTAGTATTATAAATGTACACTGTCCCTTTAAATAAGTCACAGATTATCATTATTTACATATAGATAATGTCAATGCAAATGTACATTACATTACTTACTGTTTTTAATGATTTGTCGATGGATATAATCCAACATATCCCACTCCCTCAACTTGAGGTCTGACCACCTACGCTGTAATTGGCTCTTCTCCCTGGTCACATGATATTTACTTTCTAGGGAAGAAATGACATGGTCCAGGATCGTATTTTTACGTGCAACAGGCTGGGTGTAAATATCCTGCCGCCCGTCATAATCGTATTTTTCTAGGATCCTGACCATCTCTGTCATTTCTTCCCTAGACATTGCAGTGGCCCTGACAGTTGGTGTTCTCCTGTGTGTAGCCATTCTGTCAGTGTGAGTGAGACGTTCGTGTCGCCAAGAAGTGACGTCACAGCAAGTCCCGCCCCGATGCAACGAACGCTACATAACGTATGTTCCTGAACAATCACATTCCGGACGTCCGCTAACGGCAAACATGAGCAAAGGTACGTTAATGTTATCACTATGATTTTATCCAAGCACGTTCGTGCTAGAGTACATTTACACCTAACTGAATTCAACAGATGGAGTTGGGCTTTAGCTGCCGCTCGTACGTTCGTTTAAGAACGTACGTTTTGTTAACCCTAACCCTAAGGGTGTCTATATATTATATACATCTTGTTATGTTTTATAAATGACCATGTCATCTACCATATTTACTTTCGAGAAGGGAATGACATATGCACTATAGAAATTAAGAACAAACAATTGTGAATGCAAACTGAAGTCATATTAAGTATAATGTTAAATGTTTATGTGGTTCCAACATTTATTATTATGTTTCTGTATTTGTGCTTAATGCAGATCCAAAGGTTTTGGTTGATATCTTCAACAATCCAGAGATTCTTCAACAATTATTGAACTATATAGACAACACACATGCCTGTGGAAGGTCACTTCTAAAGATTACTCGAATAGACTGAAGAAAGCCAAATCATACAATGAATTGGCCAAATTCTGTCAACAGTATTATCCACAGGCAAATTCCCTGAATGTGCAAAAAAAATACAGAATCTTCGCACTGTTTTCAAAAAAGAACTTAAAGTGCGTGAATCACAAAAATCTGGAGCTGCAGCAGAGGATATATATGTTCCCAGATTATGGTATTACAATCACCTAGCATTCACTGCAGATCAGGAAGAAGGGAGAGAATCCATCTGCAGTTTGACATATACACAGGCTGCTTCGGAAGCACATTGTTCAGAGTCTTGCAATGACACAGGACCAGAAGAGTTATTTAACACTGAAAGCCAAAATGAGCATGACGAGGTAATAGGATTTACACATATGTCTCTATTAGCAGTTTCCATATTATGGGTGTCCTGAAGAAGTACATAAAGTGATGATGACTTGATACCTATATTGTTTCACTATTCTGGGTGTATGGAAATGTAAGGGCAAGCAATGTATTACGTATTTGACTCATGTCACCTTTAAAGGGACTCCGAGCAGTGCAGAAACTATGGAAAGATGCATATCATTTTAAAGCTCTCTTTCTCCTCTTTCCAATGATATATAACCTGCCGCCCTATGCCTTTTAGTTTTCACTATTTTCCCTATCGAAATTGCGTCCGCCGCAAATGCAATGGCCAAAATAGCAAAAACAAAAAGGCATAGGGCGGCAGTTTATATATCATTGGAAAGAGGAGAAAGAGAGCTTTAAAAATGATATGCATCTTTCCATAGTTTCGGCACGGCTCAGAGTCCCTTTAACAGGTCACGGTTTATGATGTTTCTCTATATCAAACTGACATAAAATGCATAGTACTAACACTGTTGTTAACTCCAAACAGGTGTCCGAAACTACAGTTGAGGAAGAACCAAACAAAAATCGAAGACACCCACTCAAAAAATAAAAAAAAAGTAAACATGCTATGTTGACTGAACAGTGTCAGGAGGCTATGCAAAAAGCAGCTACACTGCTTAATGCAAAGGATGATGAGTGTGATGCTTTTGGCAACATTGTTGCCACTAAGTTGCGCCTCCTCACCCCTGATCTTCATTGTCAGGCAGAGGTTGACATCTTAGCTATGCTCAATCACTTACACATGATTATGGTGTCACCACACACACAAGCAGCTATACCCATGCATATGACAGACACACAAACTGCACATACTCACAGGCCTCATCTACCCTCACATAGTCACATTGCCCAGCAACCATCCTCACACATACAATCACACTATCAAAGTAACACACAATACCCACCACATTATAATCCAAATAGTTTCCAAACAAATTACAACCAGGTACCCAATATTCCTCACCAAACATTCCACCCTGGGCCAGCCACTGACAAACAGGACTTAACACAGTTCCCCTAGCCGCAAGAACCTTTGTGGAATGTTGAGAAAAATTTCCATCAGCTATAATGAAGCATTATTGATTCATGTAAAATTATGATTTATTATGATGCCAACCAAGTATGTGCAAAGATTGCAATTCTTATTTTCCTATATGTAATGCAACATTTGTTAATAGTATGACATTGTTGTACTATATTGCTCATGGTATGATTAAAAAGATCTCTCAAAAAAGTGGACATCTCGGTTATGTTATGTCCAAGTGCTTACACTTGGACCCTCATACCAGAACATATGACCACAATAACACCTAAATTTTCCTTACCAAACAAACACAGAGGCCCAGTGCACAACAAAACCGCTAGCAGATCCTCAAAATGCTGGTGGTTTTTGAAACAAAGAGCCGATATTTGGACGGGTGCACACCGAGCGGATTTGGTATGCGATCCACCAGCTGCATCAGACACTGAAAAGGCTTGGCTATTGTATTTAAATGTGTGGTGAACACTGGCGGTTTGCAGTTTTGAGGAAACTGCAAACGTGCAGCAGGAGTCACGTTTGCGGTTTGTTAAAAACCACACGCCACCGGTGTGCACTAGGCCATTGAAATACATTAGGCAAGCGGATTTACAGGCGGATGTGGCTGGTGGAACACATCAAAATCCGCTCGGTGTGCACTGTGTCTTATAGTAATTACTGTCCATAAGGCAAGGCTGTTTGTGTATGAACTATATATTAATTCCCTTTGTTATTTATCAATAGCATTGCTGTCAGGGCCGGATTTCTGGCAAGGCCACATAGGCCATGGCCTAGGGCACCATAAGTTTAGGGGCGGCTCAGTGAGTGGCAGTAAAGCTTTTCTATGCAGCCATCCCTATCTACAAAGACAGCTTTAACCTTTGAACTCTCTGTCCTGTACTTGTGCTGTCCCTGCAAGATATGTAAGCCCTATCCTGCAGGTACACATCAGCCTAACTCTCATGGTGACACATTGGGTCCATCATTAACGAGATGGCAAACATAACATAAAAGTTCAAAACATAACATATAATCTATACGCATATTACTAAAATAGCTATTGTCTGTGACGCCAATGATGGAAAGTAAGGAGAATTCTCGTTGGGGCACACAGAGCTAACAACCATACAGACGATATAGTTGGCCTTGGGCGGTAAAAAGTACAAATCCGGCCCTGATTGCTGTACACATTTGCAATACTACTTTGCATTACAGTGAATAAGATGCGCTGCACTTTGAGGATTTGTACCATATATATCTATATACAGGGCAGTTTCTAGCCTAAATTTCATGCAGGGCGAGGGTGTAAAAATACACACACACACACACACTGGAGCCCGGTATAGGTGCCACCAGTATGGAGTCTAGGTTAGGTAGGTGCCTGCTGTATAGGTTAGGTAGGTAATTGAGGGTGGTGGGAGCGCATAATATTAACTCACCTTCTTTCAGGCCAGTAGCTGCTCTCACGCTGCTTCAATGTACTTCCTTTCTCGGCATCTGTCTCAGTAAACAGCGCCCCCTGTGTTGACATGCGATACATCATCACAGGGGGCGCTGTTACTGAGACAGATGCCAAGAAAGGAAGTACATTGAAGCAGCGTGAGATCGGCTATCCGGCTGAAGGAAGAACGTGTCTACGTGAGTTATTACGATTATGCTCGCTCCCACCGCCACTGCGCCCTCTCCTGCAGCAAGAAACCAGCGGCCCGGGCAATTGAACGCATCACACGCCCATAGAAACGATGTCTATATAGGGCTGTCTATATAAAAATGACACTAAACACCTAGCCTTCTCTATTGTTCTTTTGTCTTGGCTACATCAGCATGTTATCAGCCCTTATAAGAATCCCCCACTGACCATTCATTGTAGCTTTGGCTGGAATAATGATATGTGACTCAGTCTTCTGTGAGGTATTTTCAAGGCCACATGTGCCGCCTTGTGTCTGTTTTGCTGCTTTCGTGATCAATAGCTTAAAAACAGCCACATGGTGGCAGACTTGGTCTGGAGAACACAGCACACAGACACTCAGCTATTACTCCAGGCAAAGCATGTTGGAATACTCCATTGGGGATAGTACAAAGTAACACATATCTAATATGTGTTGCTACTATGCATATTTATAGTGATGCACTTGCATTAACATGCATTGTAATATTTTAGCAAGTATGCAACATCTAAGGTCAGTAGGTTCAAATGATACATGTGGATTACAGATGTAATAAGCTTGATGCATATGTGAACACATATTGCATTACATCATGTTAACTGCAAACTGGGTAAACAAGATAAAAAACTTTATGTAATAATTGACAACATGTTAGTAATCAAAACATTTAATTGATGAAAGGAGACACATTACGTCATGTTTCTCACAAACTTAACTTGGCCGAAAACATAAACGGCACACAATTTTAAAAAAACCATGTTATGTTGCCATGGCACTGCTCCAACACCATTAAATAGATTCATTTATGCCTTCCGAGTTTCTTTAGCACCTAGTGGAGGATTACGAGGTGCTGACACCTGGAGGTTGGTGAGGGCCACTGGCTGGCTCCTCCATTCGCCTGGCAATACCACTCCATTGGCCGTATCATCTATATCCACAGATTGTGTTGCCATGTATCTGGTGCCTTGTTGTCTGCGTAAGAAGTTGTGAAGAATGGTACACGCATACACAACCACATCGATTTTATCTATGCGCAGATTTATGAATGTGTGGAAAACACGAAATCTGTTTGCTAAGATTCCGAAGGCATTTTCAACAACTCGGCGCGCTCGGGACAATCTGTAGTTGAAGATTTTTTGTTGGTAAGTCAGAAGTTTCAGAGGAAATGGTTTTAGGATATTGGGATGAAGTGCAAACGCATCATCGGCCACAAAGACAAAATTGAGCCCAAATTTAGTTTGTGCATTTGATGGCAGATGCAATTGGTGTTGTTGTAATTTGCGATAGAAAGTAGTCTTGTCAATAACCCCTCCATCCTTCCGTTTTTTCCTACGTCCACATAAATAAATTCATAATTTGCATTGACTACTGCCATTAACACAACACTAAAAAAATTTTATAATTTATAATTGAAAAAATATGAGCCACTGTTTGCTGGTGGGGTAATCCGAATGTGCTTCCCATCTATCGCTCCTCCACAATTGGGAAAGTTCCAAGTATTCTCAAACTGTAGATAGTGATGTCCACTCCTCTGGTGTGGTTGGAAACTGTAGATCCAAAAATGATACACATTAATACCAGATTACATTACCTACACACATTCAAAACATGCACTAATGTACTACTGATCGATACTCATAATAAGTACAGTTAACATTGCAAAAATTGTAACGACAATCATAATATCCATGAGGGGTCTTACTACAAAGCAATGGTCTCCCCTGCAAAACTTTAGCAGGGGCCTCCTCCTGCTGGGGATAGAGCAGCGCTGTACTAAAGACTCTGCAGAACACTGATTAGGATTTATCTTGCGAATTTAATATGCAAAACTTCATATAAATTCCTTATCCGTGGCTGAGCAGATGCTGACATTACAACAATTGTGCAGACATCTATTTTGCAAACACTATCTCTGGGAAGGGCCCCTTGTGGCTTCTGGACCCCCCTGTGGCTACATCCCTTGCACCCTCTATTGGTGCACCTCTGCTATCCCTGTAATAATTATACCTTTTGTTAGAAACTTTTTATGCAACACAATCTGTAACATGACAATTAACCGACACGGAAATGGATTATGACTCAACTCTCTCTTGGAAACAATAAATAAAGGTGCCTGGCTGTTATGCAGCTCCTCTGACATGTATACTTTTGAACACTGCCCATCCACAACTATGCTGATAAGGTGCTTAAACTTCAATCACACTACCAGTTGTTTGTCAGTCCTGGTGAAGTATTTGTCTGCAGTAGAGGCATAAGCACACACACCTGAAAACAACATGCAGCTAACGTTGTTTTCAGGTGTGTGATTACGCCTCTACTGCAGACAAATACTTCACCAGGACTGATAAACAACTGGTATTGTTTAAAGAGACTCTGTAACAACAAAAACCTCCCCTGGGGGGTACTCACCTCGGGTGGGGGAAGCCTCCGGATCCTAATGAGGCTTCCCACGCCATCCTCTGTCCCACGGGGGTCTCGCCGCAGCCCTCCGAACAGCCGGCGACTGTGCCGACTGTCAGTTCAATATTTACCTTTGCTGGCTCCAGCGGGGGCGCTGTGGCGACTTTCGGCACGGAAATAGACGGAAATACCCGATCTCCGTCGGGTCCGCTCTACTGCGCAGGCGCCGGAAACTTGCGCCTGCACGGTAGAGCAGACCCGACGGCGATCGGGTATTTCCGCCTACTTCGGCGCCGACAGCCATCAGAGCGCCTGCGCAGGAGCCAGGAAGGTAAATATTGCGTCACGGCTGTACGGAGGGCTACAGCGAGACCCCCGAGGGACGCAGGACGGCGTGGGAAGCCTCATTAGGATCCTGAGGCTTCCCCCACCCGAGGTGAGTACCCCCCAGGGGCTGTTTTGTCGTTACAGTTCCTCTTTAAAGATGAACATTCATATCCCTCTCAGTTCAGCCTCACTTTAACAGTGTGAAGAGAGGGATCATAAAATGTTTTTAATAAAAAAACATGACTACTACTTCTATTGCAACACCAAAAAAAATTACAAAACATTCACATTTACATTGTTCACTGATATTAACACATACTAACCTTCATATGTTCATCCTTTAGACAGGTGATGATTGCCTGACAGGTTTTGGGGATAATGATTCCCAGGGCTTGTGGTGATATACCGGTGCTAAATTTCAAATCCTGCAAAGACCTCCCTGTGGCAAGATAGCGTAGAGTTGCCATGAGGCGCTGTTCGGCAGATATAGCCTTTCTGAGCCTTGTATCTTGCTTGCCAATATGAGGCCCAACAATGGAAAGCAGGAGTTGGAAAACGGTATCGCTCATCCTGAGATAGTTTTTAAAATCATCAGGAGCAGATGCTCTCAACTCCTGCAACTAGTTAACATAAGAGAAAGTGTCTCTTTGTTGCAGCCAAGATTTTGCCCACATCCGCTTCTTTTTTGCTGGTGCTGAAGCTTCAAGTTGCCTTGAAACATCATGCAAAAGAAATAGTGCTACAGCAGCTCTCTTCTTTGCAGGCAAATGTGATGCTTGACAGTTCGCAGCCATCGCGTAACGAATGTTCTGCATCAAACGTACGAACGGGTAACAAACTTTTATAAGAAGCAAAACGTACGTCATTTCCTAAAATCTACAATGGTAGCTGTACCTCATTTCCTCTTATCTACCGCGTATTTAGCATGCTAATTAACTACCCCGTCAACAGCTAATTATTATTATTATTATTATTTATTGTATTTATATAGCGCCAACATATTACGCAGCGCTGCACAATAGATAAAAGGGTTAACATACAAGGTAGGACATACAGGAAACTCACAACAAAACAAGATCATGCAAATGATTTGATAATACAGTGTCATAGTTCAAAATAGAGACTGTTCTAGTCCACAAGAGGGGTGATTGTCAGTAAGATTGCATAATCAAGCTGGAAACACTAAGGGAGATGGCCCTGCCAGAGGCTTACAATCTTAAGGGTGTGGGTGGAGACAATAGGTGTATCTGTTGAGAGGGTGTCTAATAAAACATATTATGGTGCTGGTGTAGGGGGGTATGCGAGCATGAAAGACAGAGGCGCATTGCCACTATTGGACCTTTTTGAGCTTGCACTCCTTGCCTGATGAAGCGGGTTATACCTGCGAAACGCGTTGCGGAGTGCCAAAATAAATTGTTATTTGCGATTTGAACAATCTCGATTGTCCATCATTTCAGGAGGTAAGTCCACCTGTACTCCTCCTTTTTAGTTGTTTTTAGATCATTTTAACCTGCCTGGCGCCTCTGTCCAAATTTGCAGAGCATGAAAGGGTGAGTCTTGAGAGCTTGTGTGAAGGTATTAAAGGTGGGGGTGAGTCTGGTGGCTGGAGCGAGCGAGTTCCAGAGAGCAGCTTATTGCGGGTGGACCTGGCAATCCAGAGACCAAAGGAAACACGGAGCGAATGCCTGGGGGTAGGATGGATAGGAATAAGGTTATGCCGAGGGGGTGTGTGGGTAGAGTTTGGGGGGGAGGGAAGGGAGGTGCAATGGGGGTTGAGGGCCAAAAGGGAGTCTAAAGACAGAAGAGGAGAGGGTGTGGGGAAACAGAAGGGGGACAAGGTGTAGAAGGAGATGGAGGTAGAGCATGTGGTGATGGGGGATAGCAAGATGGGGAGGGAGATAGCTTGGAAATGGTGGAGGGGTAAGGGAGTGAATAGGAGGGAACATTTTGTACTGATGGGATAAGGTAGAATGGGGTGTGGAGAGTGGAAGCATAGACAGGGGGACAGCAGTTAGACCAAGATGAGATAAATGTCACCTATGATGTGGCTAAAGGGGTTCAGCAAAGTTGCATCAGTAATCAATCTGGTAAGAAGCAGTCCACAGGAGATCAGCAGTGAAGTTGGCAGATCATCAATGATGGCAAAAAAAAACAACCCAGCTGTGTGTGATTGGTAGATGGGGTGTCTGGTTGGTTACGACGTAACTTGTCTGGAAGTCGGCGATGGATCAGTTGGTGGGGAGTTCAGCAGTGGAGCAGTTAGCGAAGATCAGCAGTAGTGTGGTTGGTGAGGCACGGTGAAAATTAATCAGTAGTGTAAGGCTTGGTGGTGTATTCTCCACAGTCAGCATGCAACGCATGAGCTGACATGAAGGAGGTACACACACTAGCACAAGGAAACAGGCTATCCCTAGTATAGTGGAGGGGAGGACTGACTCCAATACGAGATTGTGGCGCACAGAGCCGGTGCAGATCCGACAGCCACAAACAATACTTTTGCGATAACGTCTCAGCGCAAGGTAGCGCTGAGCGCATAAACCAGAACTGAGGAGATCAGGACAGGTAGACAGAATGAACGCTTGCTAGCTAGCCGCTACTTAGTGACAGCAAGCGTCCACAACAAGACAGACTGGAATGAGGCAGCCAAAGCGTTGCAGCGATGGCGTGCCTCACAAAGACAGGACAGGATAGTCAGGAAATAGCAGGATCAAGATAGATGAACGTAACACAGACAAATATACAATAAGTATGTTTTCCTAGCGTATTACAATTACAGCTATCAATGAAACTATTTGTAACGTCTGACTAACATATGTATATATCGGCAATGAACCGATATTTGACATAAGCAGGAACACTGACTTAGGACTGGAACGATACAGGGAACAGGACTCAGAAGGATTTGCTATCTCTTCGCAGAGATGAACGCAATCCACAAACGGTAACAGGACAGGATTCAGAAGGATTCATTATCTCCTCGCAGAGATGAACGCAATCCACAAACAGGACCAGGAACAGGATAACTAGCTCAGCACGGGTGATCACGATACGCGCAACCACCAAAACGTGCTGGAACTGACTAACTGAACACAGGATATAAACAGTTCGTGTACGTATATATCAGCGTCACTGATGTATCAACGTAACACGAATACAAGGAAAATAATAAACGTGCTGGTATGCATATATATTGGCAATGAACCAATATATGATGCAAAGACCAGCAAAGTATCTTTAGAACAAGAAACACGATCGGGGGCTGAAGCAACAGCAAGACAGGCTTAAACTGAAGCTATGAAAAAACCCGAGGAGTCCTGCAGGAAGCAGATCTTTATACTGAGGTCATCCAATGGGAGCAGACATGCAGATTCCCACACAGGTGAATGATAATCAGTCACAAGCTGACAGCAGGGAAAGGCAGACAAAGCTATGCAGCTTGCATGGAAAGAGATCAGAACTGCCTGAGCTGCAGCACTACTACTTCCAGCAATACCTGCTGCAGCAGCGATCATGACAGTACCCCCGCCCTTAAAGGCGGATACCAGACGCCTCTCAAAACTGACCTTCCCACGGAGACAACCTAACTGATAATTCATGATGACCGGGACAGCCCGGCAAGACCAAATTCCAGAATCAGTCATCACAAGACTGGACCCATCAGAACCAGAACCTACAGAACCATGCCCATCAGTACCACAAGTCTCAGTGTGACACCCATCAGAACCATGATTTCCAGAAGAAAGCCCCCCGAAGCTCTCTGAGCGATACCCACTGCCTTCCAGGGACCGTCCAAAAATGCCAAAGCCTTTGCAATGCCCACCGGAACTGTCTTTACCAACACAAAACCCACTGTTGAACCAGTCCAAGGTACCAGGACAAGCTTCCTCAGAGATCTCCCAGAACACTTTAAAGCTCCAAAGAGATCCCAAAAGGTCAGAACGCCCTTTAGGCTCACATGGAGAACTATCAAGAATCCCCATGGAACCTATGGCAATTCCCGAGTCAGGGTTACAAGGACAAACATCAAGATCAGGGCTTTCAGGGACCAGAACCATCTCTGGGCATGCAGGCAGACTGACAACATCAGAACATGTCTCCCCTAAGGAAGCATCCGAGTATGCTAACTCCTTAGACACACTTGGGCATTCTGGTACACAAAGCACATCTGGGCACACTGGCACAAGAGAAACCTCTGGGCATGTCAAGGAACTGTGAACCTCAGGGCCAGCCAAGATAGGACCGAAACCAGGACTGGACAAAAATTCATCATGACTAGACTTCACAAGCACTGGACTCTCACTAAAGAATGCAGGAACAGACTTGGATGTCGCTGATTCTAGCAAGGTTATTAACAAATCAGGTTCAGGGGCATAAACAAGACAGGACAAGTCTTCTGATGAATGAACTGAGCTAGATAGGGATTCCACAACTTCCTCTGGACTGGACAGAGACTCATCTAGTACCTGGGATTGGGGCTCCAAAGTAGCTGCAAAACAAGTCAATATTACAGCATCCCCCACTGAACTGGGCAAATCTGAGGAATTCCCTGGACAGGAAGGGAACTCCGGAATCTCTGCCACACCGGCCAGAGAATCAGAATCTTCCAAGATACCAGGCAGGTTTTCAGGAACACTTACTAAATCAGACTGAAATTCTGAGACTTCTGTTATTTTGACCAGAGAATCAGAATTATCCATGTTACAGGGCAAGACTTCTGAAACATTCAGAGGACAGGGCTGGAGTTCCTCGGCTGTTACAACACTGGAGAGGGACTCAACAACATTGGTTAAAACAGACTGTGTACAGGGCAAGGTATCTAAGACACTTGCTGACGAGGACAATATTTCAATGATTTCTGCTTCATCAGACAAAGATTCATCAAGTTTATTTAGAGTGGACTTTAATTCTAAGACAGCTGCTAAACAAGTGAATATTGCTGCAACACCCACTGAGGTAAGCAGTGCCTCAGAGTCTTCTGCTAGAGGGTTTGAAGTATCCAAAGTACTGGGTGAAGCATAGGACTCTGCGACTCCAGCTTCACTGGACAGGATCACTGAACAGTCCATATTGCAGGGCAAAACCATGGAAGCACCTGCTGGACAGCATAAGGATTCTGTGACCTGAGCTTCATAGGAGAGATCTACTGCACAATTCATGGTACAGGGCAAATTTACTGGAACATTTTCTGAACAAGGTAATAATTCTGCGATTTCAGGTTTACATAGCAGATGCTCTGAGCTATTCACGAAACTAGAGCGAGGTGTAGAAACAGGAAGATCAAGACACAATGTTTACGCATCTGAATCACCATTCATTTGTAAAATTGGAAAATTCAGATGCTGGGGTTCTGAGGTTTCTAGACAGGATTGCTGGGACTCGGAAACTGATGTAGTGCATCTATTGGCATCTGCTGGATCAGACAGGAGTTGAACTTTATTAACACAGGCAATTTCTGCAGAAGTGTTTGCAGAGGCAGGCAAGATTTTTCTGGTGTCTGTTTCACTGAACAAAGACTCATGAGTACTGGCTAGACTGGACTCGGAAGTCAGCAGGACCTCTGGATTCTCTGCTGAGAAATTTGTGCAGGGCAAGGTTAAGAAAGTATCAGTGGCTTCTGTTTTACTGGGAAGTAACACTGAGTTATCCATGGTACAGGGTGGAATTGCAGGAACTTCAATTTCACACAAAAAGAGCTCCGAATCACCTGCTGAATCAGCGAAAGGTGCTGAAGCAGGCGGGTCAGAACGCCAAATTTGCGAATTCGGAGTCACATAAAAATCATCCAAAATCAGTTCCCACACATCAATCAAAGGAGCCAAATAGTCATACCTACACACACCATTCTCTATTAGGTTATAGGCTGACTTAATGCATGCATTCAATACCATTTCACTTTTTGCACTGTAAAATTGACAAAATGAACTTGAATCATTCTTCCATTCACAGACCAGGGCTTCCATCTCTCCCCTTTCGAATGGAGGATCCCATGCATACTTAACAGCGAAACATTTAGCTGATCACAGTTTGCAGATATGATTGTGGCAGGCACATGTATAGGGTTAATTAGCAGGTGATTGGCAGATTCCTTATTCTTAAGAATCTCCAATACCTGTAGCAAGTGTTGAACTGTAGTGTATGCAAACTTCCCTTGGTTCACAAATAAGTTGATTTGTTCAATACTCTGTAATATCTCCTCATAATCATACTCAGATAATTCATTTAAACAAAAATCTTTATTTTCCCTAGCCAGGGAGGAAAGTTCATTAGTAGTTTCATAAGTCCATTTAACTCCCCTGAAAGACAATTGCATTTCATTATCTGTTAATGGCAGAATCTCATTATAGGTCTCAGTCGCTAAGGATAACGACTCTGCAGATCGGACACGTTTCTTAGAACGTTTGTGTTTTGCCTTAGACCCTGCTGCCTTTGGTGATTTATTCAAAGCTGCAGGAAAATTATCAGGAACGCTCTCTGCTTGCTGATCATTTTTGCAAACAATTGAAGGGGAAGCTGATTGGCCTGCTGCCAGGAGTTCATTTAGAGGAAAAGGCAATGGATCTATGCACAACCAGTTATGGATCACAAACGCTAGAAATTCCAGCGGTCTCTCTTTCAAATCGGAACGATTGAGAACATCAAATGCCCACTGAAACAATTGCCCTTTAAACAAAATATAAACTAGCTGGAGTGCCCAGGTTGAAACAGGAGTCGCTTGGAGATCGGGATTGGCCAGGAACCTGGCACATTCAGAGAAAAACTCATTTTCTGTTTCAGAGCTAAGTTCTTCAAATTTCTTAAAGGAACAGGAACCATAATTAACAGTGTCATACTTTCTGGGAATCTCCCCCACAATGGGGATTGGTAATTGGGTTTTCATAATGTAAGGCTTGGTGGTGTATTCTCCACAGTCAGCATGCAACGCATGAGCTGACATGAAGGAGGTACACACACTAGCACAAGGAAACAGGCTATCCCTAGTATAGTGGAGGGGAGGACTGACTCCAATACGAGATTGTGGCGCACAGAGCCGGTGCAGATCCGACAGCCACAAACAATACTTTTGCGATAACGTCTCAGCGCAAGGTAGCGCTGAGCGCATAAACCAGAACTGAGGAGATCAGGACAGGTAGACAGAATGAACGCTTGCTAGCTAGCCGCTACTTAGTGACAGCAAGCGTCCACAACAAGACAGACTGGAATGAGGCAGCCAAAGCGTTGCAGCGATGGCGTGCCTCACAAAGACAGGACAGGATAGTCAGGAAATAGCAGGATCAAGATAGATGAACGTAACACAGACAAATATACAATAAGTATGTTTTCCTAGCGTATTACAATTACAGCTATCAATGAAACTATTTGTAACGTCTGACTAACATATGTATATATCGGCAATGAACCGATATATGACATAAGCAGGAACACTGACTTAGGACTGGAACGATACAGGGAACAGGACTCAGAAGGATTCGCTATCTCTTCGCAGTCGCAGAGATGAACGCAATCCACAAACGGTAACAGGACAGGATTCAGAAGGATTCATTATCTCCTCGCAGAGATGAACGCAATCCACAAACAGGACCAGGAACAGGATAACTAGCTCAGCACGGGTGATCACGATACGCGCAACCACCAAAACGTGCTGGAACTGACTAACTGAACACAGGATATAAACAGTTCGTGTACGTATATATCAGCGTCACTGATGTATCAACGTAACACGAATACAAGGAAAATAATAAACGTGCTGGTATGCATATATATTGGCAATGAACCAATATATGATGCAAAGACCAGCAAAGTATCTTTAGAACAAGAAACACGATCGGGGGCTGAAGCAACAGCAAGACAGGCTTAAACTGAAGCTATGAAAAAACCCGAGGAGTCCTGCAGGAAGCAGATCTTTATACTGAGGTCATCCAATGGGAGCAGACATGCAGATTCCCACACAGGTGAATGATAATCAGTCACAAGCTGACCGCAGGGAAAGGCAGACAAAGCTATGCAGCTTGCATGGAAAGAGATCAGAACTGCCTGAGCTGCAGCACTACTACTTCCAGCAATACCTGCTGCAGCAGCGATCATGACAAGTAGTTTGGTAAGCGGGTGTGCAGTGCTTAAATTTAGCTGTCTGTATGTTTAGCTGGTGTATGTTCAATATGGTATTGAAGGTACTTCTATGCAGGGTGTAGAAAATCAGCAGATGACCAACAGCCCAGAGATCTGTGCTAGTTCACTTCTGTTCCCTTCTGGCTCAATTCTGGTATAATTCGGTTTGTCTAAAGTACCCTTAAAATTAATACCCTTTACATTTATACACTGCTGACCAAGGTCATGCTGACTATATGATCTACTAATATACCCCTGACTAGATTGATGCTAACAAGCAGACTGCTTGCAGCTGTGAATATACTATACACTAGACTCTAGCCACACAGGGGCAGGGCCAGTCTAAAGATATGCAAATTGTGACTAATGAAATTAAGTAGGCAAATGGTAACACAGGAAGAAGCCCCAATTATTAACATTAACTAATGATCGTTACAGCCGATCGTTCCAGTGTGTACGTTCATCGGCCGATTATCGATGATACGTCACATCCGTTTGCTCACGCATCTTCTTTCCTGAAACGTTCTTAATTACTAGAACACTCTGCTCAGTGTGTACGTTCATCATTGGGATCCGTCGTTGCATTCCTGTCGTGGTACTATCGTTCGTCTTTCAATTATCGTTCGTTAGGAACGATCGTTATCGCAAGTGTGTACGTAGCATAAGACTGCCACAGACCTCTATGGATGTTTTGTGTTTTCACATCCATAGGACATGCACATGAAAAGGCATTTAGGTACAAAACTATTTCCACCCACAGTGGACATCTATGAGTATCTTTGTTTCCCAATATTCCTGTGCCATGGACATCTAAATGGTGTTAAGTAGTTCTGGCTCAGTGCCAACTTTCTACTGTACTTGAAATATGCAAATCTAAGATGAAGCAGAGTTATGCAAATGTTACTGCAAATCTATGCAACTTGAAAATGGACCAATGAAATACTTTCAATGCAAGATTTTCTTGTTAGGTTACATTATTTAGTATCATAATAATTAGCATAATGCTCAACCACCTCAAATTTATTTGCATCTCAATGACATGCCTACTGATTAATGTGGACTGGTACATGTAGATTTGGGAAATACATTTAATAAATATAATTCAAACCTAGATGGCACTGGGGTGTAGCTTGTAAAAAAAAAAAAAAAAAAGATTGCTGGCAGTCTAGTTGTAGGCCGTAGACACACTGTGGCCTGGTGCACACCAGAGGAGTTTTTCTGAGCGTTTTGAGTTTTTAAATCTGCTAATGTTATCCTATGTGTCTGTGCACACTGGAGCAATGAGGTTTTGTAAAAAAAACCCATAGCATTACATTGGGAAGAGCTTTTGAAACCTCTAACGCCCAAACGCTAGAGATTTCAAAAGTTCTTCCCAATGTAATGCTATGGTTTTTTTTTACAAAACCTCATTGCTCCAGTGTGCACAGACACATAGGATAACATTAACAGCAGATTTAAAAACTCAAAACGCTCAGAAAAACTCCTCTGGTGTGCACCAGGCCTGTGAGTGTTTTCTGAGAGCTTTTCTGACCCTCAGCGCTTTCTGAGTGTTTTTTTTTTTAAACGCTTCCATTGACTTGCATTAAAATTGCGGTAAAATCTTTGAGATCTTTTGAAAAATCTCGATCACTGCGATTTTACCGTGATTTTTCCATAGGGGCATTTTTTTTTTCTTAAAATGCTCAGAAAGCACAGTGGGTCAGAAAGAGCTCACAGTGTGTCTACAGCCTTAAAGGCTTTTAGTAGGTATTTCTTATGTGCTCTAATATTTTTTTTTTTCTGCCAGCTTTGAAACCTGCATTTCCTTTTTGGGTTGTGTGCCCCACTTAATAAATCCCCCCTCACCCCATTTTGGACAACAAATCTTTGTCTACATAGCCTTGAACTTAGTTTAAATGGCCTGAGGGAAGTCATTTCTACCTCTTGGTTTTCTAACAAAGATGAGCAGAGTTAGGCTGACCAGTTTTTTACCCAGTGTTTCTAAATGATAGATTTCTGAAATTAATCTATTCCTACCACACACAGCACATACATTTTTATTTTTTTCAATACATTCCAGCTGGCAATCTATTGAAAATCCATCGAACTTTAGCATTGCACTGTGCAATGCAGTGGGCTGCTGATCTACCGTTCCTGCCCTGCATCCGATTGACCTACATTTTCTGTGTTGTTGCATTGATACCTTCGATCGATTTTTCAGTTGTTCAAACATTTAAAGGATTTGATCCCCATGCAATTTGATCAGCGTGATCGAATTTGCAGAGAGTCAAATGGGAAAATCGATGTGTGCATGGGCACCTTAAGCAGGAGATACTTTATACAATGTTTAATAGGTTACCTGTTAGCTGTTACATTATATTGATTTTAAGAAAATCCTACTAGATAGATGTTTCATTAGCTTGTTGATTAAACAGGGAAGGTCATTCTTCGGGAGATTTAGTGCGGAAGAGAGCAGGGGCTTGCACACAGGAGCAGCACCAGAATGAGACTCCATAGTTCTATGCTACTGCAAGCTGTACAAAGTTAGAGGGGAGAGAGAGAGATTACATGAAATCTATGTAGCAAAGTAATATATGATCAGGTACTAGATGTATGCCCATTCATGTTGCTTACGTACCTTTAGATAATTGACTGCATAAGCACTAGTCTGAATGCTGTCTAAAGGCAGTCTCTAAGCTGTTCAGAAATTTTGCTGCCGCTAATGTTAAAGAGAGTTAACAAAAATTGCATCCTGTTTTTTTATCATCCTACAAGTTCCAAAAGCTATTCTAATTGTTCTGGCTTACTGCAGCACGTTCTACTATCACCATCTCTGTAATAAATCAACTTATCTCTCTCTTGTCAGACTTGTCAGGCCTGTGTCTGGAAGGCTGCCAAGTTCTTCAGTGTTGTGGTTCTGCTATGAACTCCCCCATCCAGGCCCCTCTCTGCACACTGCCTGTGTGATATTTAGATTAGTGCAGCTTCTCTCTGTTCTATTGTCTTTTACAAGCTGGATAAATCCTCCTCTAAGCTGGCTGGGCTTTCACATACTGAGGAATTACATACAGGCACAGCTGTCTGCACTCTGCAGGAAGAAATAGCCTGACACTTCAGTGGAAGATAGCTGCAGGGGGAAAGAAACACACAAATGATCTCTTGAGATTCAAAAGGATGGCTGTATACAGCCTGCTTGTGTATGGATGTATTTTCTATGTGTGGACATACTGTACATCAATCTACTTCCTGTTTTGGTTGCCATTTTGTTTGTTTATAAACAAACTTTTTAAAACTGTTTTTAACCACTTTTAATGCGGCGAGGAGCGGCGAAATTGTGACAGAGGGTAATAAGAGATGTCCCCTAACGCACTGGTATGTTTACTTTTGTGCGATTTTAACAATACAGATTCTCTTTAAAGTATGAATAAATTAAAGAGGTATAGATTGACAAATATGATTCCTGTTTAATACCCAGTCCATTAACACTTTCATTCAAGCTCGCTGTTCACATGGACTGCTAGAACTAGTTTACAACATTTTATAAAATACTTTTTACGTTATGCCATATTTTTAATCTTTTTGTCATTTTTTTCTTTGCAGAGGATGGATTTAGGGGAATGTCTAAAGGTACATGATCTGGCCTTGAGAGCAGATTATGAGATAGCTTCCAAACACCAAGATTTCTTCTTCGAGCTTGATGTAAGTTTTTTTTTTTTCAAATGCAGGTGTTTGTCATGTGTACACATTTTGTAAATAGTGTCTGAGGCTTATTCTATTTTGGGATGTGTGCTTTTGTCATGATAATAAATGGGCATATCTGAAAGGTTTTTGTTTTGTTTTTTACACACGGTTTATTATAAATACTGCAACTAATAGCTTATTTCTCTGTGTTGAATACCAATGCTGTACGTGTAGAAAACACGCACAGCACTGGTATTCAACACATAGAGAAGTAGGCTGTTAGTATGTAGTCATACACATTAATTTTGCAGAGTAATAATACAAAGTTTAACACTAGAAAGATACAAATATAACTGGCACCAGTCATACCACCCCCATCTTCCAAGCAAGATCTATAAATTTAGCTTTAGGACTTGGTTCAGACGGACGTGCCACATATTTGACCATTGCAGACAGACACTGAAACGTGGTGGTAAATAATCCTGGAAGCAACCTGCTGCACACAGTTTCAGCTAAGCACCGTGCACGCAGTTGGGAAAATCGGGATCACAGCGCAATGTTTGCAAACACCATGTAAACTATAGTGCCAACGGCTGTCCAATCGTCAGAATGGACAGTGTTCAAGCGACGAGTGCCACAGCTGTTTACCACTGTATAACCATCCATCTGAACCAAGCCTCGGCCTGAGGCTGCTTCCTGTGGCAATGCATTCCACATCTTAATCACTTTTACTGTAAAGAACCTTTTCCTAAATAAATGGCTAAAACGTTATTCCTCCATGCACAGATCATGTCCTTTAAAGCGGATCCGAGGTGAAAAAATAACTATAACAAGTAACTTGTCCTTATTTAGTTTAGTTAAGTTTAGATGGTTTACACAGTAAACTAGCTGCAAACAGCTTCATCAGTAAATACATTTTTTTTCCTGTTATACAATGAGAGCTGCCATTTTCTGCTTGGAATCATTACACAGGTAATCTTATCTTTATTTCCACACCTCAGACTGTGCACTCCACTCCCCCTTCCCTCCCCTTGCCTCCGAAATCCCGTGCATGCTCAGTGTGTGCTGGGGCTGTCCTGTGTGAACGTCAGTGCAGCTTACCCCCCCTAAATGACAGACAGCAGTGGGCTCATGTCCTCCATCCTGTGACGATCCATGCTGGCTCCCACTGCTACTTCAGCGTTAGAGGAGCTAAGGGGGGAGGGGGGGAGGCTGGCTTTCTGTTTTTATTAGGTGATATATATAAAAAATAGGCATTTGGAGGGTGTATCGCCCTAAAAAAAATATGTCGAACAGGCACAAAAAGGAGGACATCAAAACCTGGTCTGGGATCCTGTCAGCCTGCTCTATATTTATTCATACATGCCCAGGTGACAGGACACTTCAGAGTGTTGTCCCCATAGATAGCAGCCCTCCTGCAAGGCTCATATCTCCCGGCAGCTAGGATAGTAGGATGTGTGACTACTAGAGAGAGGGGGTCGTGGCTGCACTACACACAGTGCTTTTGCCAGGACAGACCCCCCCCCTCCTTTTTTAGAATGAGGATCCATCCATCCCCTGGTGTGTGTGTGTCAGTGTTTAGAAGCTGCCTCTCCTCCTTCATTTCAGCAGATCAGTGCAGCATAATAACTCCCCTGACTCCAGCCTGGAAGTCTTCTCTTATCTGCATTCCGATCATGTAACTCTGCCTCTGTGCTCTGGTCTTCCTGCATGTCGGGTGAACTCACATGACATGCAGTCCAGGAGCACAGATCAGAGGCAGAGCTACAGGATCAGAGTGCAGACAAGAGAAAACTTCCATGCTGGAGTAAGGGGAGTTACGCCACGCTGATCTCCTGGAAGGGAGGAGGGGCAGCTTCTGATACACATCTCGCGCTGATCTGCAGGTCTGCAAACAGAATAGCCAGCACAAGTAAGGGACACGCTGGCTTCCACCGCTACTTCTTCTACTAGCTTCCAGGTCAGATTTATGTGCTGCCACTGTGACAGTCTGACAGATGCTGCTGCTCACGCTACTATCGCGTGAGTTCAGCAGCCTTTAGACTTGAATCACCGCCTCTGCCTCCTCCTTAGCCAAAGCCTCCTCCTCCCGATAATTAGGTCCCATGAGTGACTGCAGCCTGGGACAGAACGCCGCGGCGTTTAGAGAAGCTGAGGGGCGTGGCTTTCTGTTTTTATTAGGTTTTTATTATATAATATAGAAAGAAATAGGCAATTATAAAGTGTAATGCCCTAAAAAATGTCCAAAAGGCACAAAAACAGGGACTTCAAAACTTGGTCTCGGATCCACTTTAAGAAGGCCTAGGGACAAAAAGCTCACCCGCCAAGCTTTTATATTGCCCTCTGATGTATTTATACATGTGACGGATATTGCGAAAGTCGTGCGCGTAAACGCCAGCGATTTTCGCAATAGTCGTGCGCAGTCCCTGTCAGTCTTGGGTAAATGCACAATAGATGTCAATTTCCCTCTCTCTTACTGAGAACAGTAACCTTCCCCCCACATCCTGTTCAGGTCAGGAAAGAATTCACACGTGGCCAGACCACCTGGACAGCAGACATTTGGTCACATAGCTCATGTTCCACCAAACCAGCTCAAACTGGTTGAGACTCACATTTCCCTCCAAGCTCATAGCTTCACACAATGAGAACCTTTACTTTATTAATAATTCAAGATGGGTTTGGCACAGAAAGACAACAAACACATTTCCTGATACCCAGAAATCAGTTCTATCACTCACATGATTTATAATTTTCTGGCTATCAGGAATCAATAGAGAGACCCCTTTATCCGGCATGCGTAGAGCCAATTCATTAGACTAGAAGTGTATAGTCTCATTTAATACAGAGTCGCATGCTGCTTATGAATATGGTCTCGGATTTGCGTTGCACCCATCTGGGGCGGAATTACACAAATTATTAATAATTGGTACATTCCTTGCTCCAAGTCTGTGGGTGGTAACTTGCCTGCTAGGAGGTAACCCTGCCTCAAACACACCTACTTTCCAGGTAGTGACCGCCCCAAAACTCTGGTCAGTAAAAAGCGTTTGCAAGGAACTCCACCCAGTTCTTCAATTTACATCGACTAGGGAAGTCCAGACATGTGCTCACGGAAGAACCGGGCGCATGTTGTGTACAAAGGACTTTTAAGCTGAATGCCTACGTTTAAACTGGACTATTTTCTTCATGCTTCAAATGGACTGCTCAGCTAACTAAGTAAGAACTTTCTGTTTTATTCCTTTTATTTTTAAGCTCTGTGTTTTATATGTTAATAGGTGTATATAACTGTATGTAATGCATTTGTGTTATTAAACGTTTAAAAATCGTTTAGCGGTTATGACCTGTTGCTGAACATACACAATCGTACCTATTCTCCTGAACTCGCTACCCTGTGTTTAATAGAAGTACACATTTATTAACCCGTATGCGAGAACCCGGCCCAGACATAACGATCTGACCCAGATTCTTGCATACTGCTAAGGGTTAATATAGCGTTCTCGAAGTCCTAGTAAAATTACAGTAGCGGGCTGTGTAACTCGCTTGGTGGCAGATCTTTGAATTGTATGTGTGTGGAGTGATTCGGTTGGTATCAGAACGCTCCCTTCGCGAGTCAGTTCATCAAATTGCGAATGCGGGTTACCCTTCGTGATGAACAAATGACCGTGTAAGAGGATTTCTGACGCTGATCGATTTACCCCACCCGCAGACCGGCTCGCGGTCTGTGACATTTGTTTGGCAGCTTTTTGGGATTTGTGTATGTTCAGAACATCAATGGCAACGTTATTTGATTAACCTGCCAGAACAGATCAAAAATCTGTGGTCGATAACCGGTGCATTACCATTTATATAGACTAAACGTGTAGCACAGAGTTCCCCCCCAA
Source organism: Hyperolius riggenbachi (assembly GCF_040937935.1). Lineage (NCBI taxonomy): Eukaryota > Metazoa > Chordata > Amphibia > Anura > Hyperoliidae > Hyperolius > Hyperolius riggenbachi. The sequence goes on along the minus strand of NC_090651.1, from coordinate 175,864,923 downwards.
TCTCTTTTGCTATCCTATCTTTTATTTGGCAAAAATGGCTGCAGCAAGATACAAGAAAATGTCAGTGGCAGACCTAGTAAACTTGTGTGAGGAAAAAGGCATTATGACATATAGAAAAAAGAAATCGCAATTGATCGAGGACTTGTTGCGACTGAATACCCAGCCGGAGCAGATGCTGGGAGAGCACACTCCTGGTTCAGACGGTGCTGTAACTGGGGCAGAGGAAAGTGAGCGGTTGGAGCAAAGCAACCCACTTCCAGACCCAGAGGAAAACGGGACCACGTCTGAACCGGTCGCTGTAACTGCTGAGGAGCATGGTGGCCGGCAGGAGCCCGCCCCTGCCAACCTGTTCTGTGTTCCTGATGCTGGAATGCAACCTGGATTACAAAGGCTGTTGGAGACAAATCCTGAGCTGTACATGCAGATTGTCAGAGAAAATGCTGACCGTGCAGAACGCCAGGCGGAACGGGAAGCCTCAGAACGCCAGGCGGAACGGGAAGCCTCTGAGCGCCGGTGGCTTGCTGAGAGAGAAGCGGAAAGAGAGGAGAGAGCAGCCGCACGCAGACATGACCTTGAAATGGCCAACCTGCGAGCGCAAGGCCAAAATCCCTCGCAAAGTGCTCCGGAACCCCGGCCCACAGCAGGCCCATTTGGGACTCCCAAATTTAAGTTCCCAGAAATGGAGAAGGGAACTGACCCGGACACTTATTTACACTCATTTGAAAAGACTTGTCGTCAGCATCATCTGCCCCAGGAGCAGTGGGCGAGATATCTGACACCCAACTTGCGGGACAAAGCGCTTGAGGCGTTTGTGGACTTACCCGCTGACAAGGACAATGACTATGAGGCGATAAAAGCTGCAATTATCGCCAAATACCAGCTGACCCCAGAGGTCTATCGCAAAAAGTTTCGCTCCCTGCAGAAAGGCCACACCGACTCTTACACCGACCTGGAGAGTCGCCTGCTGACCGTGTTCCGGCAGTGGTCGCGGGGCCTCAAAAAAGACTCTCACCAAGGTCTGGAGGACCTCATCGTACAGGAGCAGTTGCTGAACTGCTGCACTCCAGATGTTCGGCAGTTTGTCTTGGAGCGGAAGCCTGAATCCGCCAAAGCTGCCGCAGAACTTGCAGACACTTTTGTGGCCACCCGTGTGCCGGACAGCCGCAAACCTCCAGCCCAGAGCTGGAGAGGGGGGAGACCTATGCAACCCAGCTCTCCTCCCCCTGCTAACCGTGGGAATCGGGTCCCACAGCCACAGAGGCCGGATGCTGCACCTGCTACTCATCCGCCTGATGCCACATATGTTCCGAAGTGCTACCACTGTGGACAGAGAGGACACCTCAAGTCTGCCTGCCCCGAGGTGAGGACGCCGTCTCCAGAGCCTAGCGCAGAAGTGGCTAGCGCATCCTCTACTGCACACGCCTACCTCGTCATGGGAGCAGCAAATCCTCGACTTTCCGGAAATCATCAAGTCGTGGAAGTTAACGACCAGATCGCTGTTGGTTTCCGTGACACAGGCGCAGAGCTTACCTTGGTTCGCACTCATCTTGTAGCCAGGGAGAATTTCCTGCCTAATGAGCGTGTCACACTTTTGGGAGTTGGTGGCGCACACGCACGCATCGCCAAAGCTCGTGTTGTTCTCGATTGGGGAAGGGGCCGCCAGTCAAAAGTTGTGGGGGTGACAGATGACATCCCAGTGCCTGTGCTGTTGGGCACCGATCTTGGCACCCTACGATCCTTTTATGAACCTGTGATCAACACCCCGGATTGCCAGTCTGGACCCACTCAGGTACTGTACAAGCTTGGGGTGGGACAGAGGGAGGCAGCCAGGGTAATGGTACCTAGCCCTCCTAGGGAAGGAGGGAAGGAAGCGGTACCTGTTTCTAATGGACAGCTGTCTAGTCACGGTTTGTCTGACTCTAAACCTGTCACTGTTGTTCCAGATACCTGTGTACATGTGAAGAATGAACGTAACTGTGATGTTAATGTTGTACCAGATGTTGCTAATAGCTTTCATGCTGAATCTCACAGTGCTAAAAATGATGTATGTTTAAATGTGACAGTCTCTAATCTAAGAGGTAACAGTCTTGTTTTGCCTGGGTCATATCCGTCCAGGGCAGTGGAAGCAGGCCAGGTGTCAGAGCAGGCAGCTGGGGGCCTAGACCTCCCCTCCTGCTATGACAGCCAGAGTGCTCCACCATTGCCTGCTGTTAACAAACAGCTGGTGGAGACAGGCCATGCCTTCCCTGTCTCACCCTTGCATGTCTTCCCCTTGCAGAAGCAACCCAGTGCAAAACTGCCCAGAGGTCCACCCTCTATCCTTCCTGGAGAAGGGGCAAGCCTCGCCACCCAGGTGAAGGCTGATTCGTTTTTTAAAATGTACTCTAATGTCCACCTAGGTTGTGCTGACCAAAATGTTGTGCCAAGGTGTAGTCAGTTAGAGCAGGGGTATGCTACGCTGCTTCCAGATTCGCAGGCTGACACCCGAGAGTCAGGAAGTGACCCGGATGTCAGCCAACGACTCTCTCCCTTACAGGAAGCGCTATGCAAACCCAGCCAGGCCTTTAGAGGTAAGCCTGTTGGTGTGCCTCGCACCGTCCGCAAAGCGGACACTGGGACACACCGGACCATGAGGCCTTACGCTTCTGGTGAGTTGTCTAACGGGCAGTCAGATAAGAAGTCGAGAACCCGTTCAGTAGCTAAGCGCCGCGTAGAGCGGGTCATGCAGACCCACTCTGTGCGTCCGTCTGGTAGGGGAGAGATGTGACGGATATTGCGAAAGTCGTGCGCGTAAACGCCAGCGATTTTCGCAATAGTCGTGCGCAGTCCCTGTCAGTCTTGGGTAAATGCACAATAGATGTCAATTTCCCTCTCTCTTACTGAGAACAGTAACCTTCCCCCCACATCCTGTTCAGGTCAGGAAAGAATTCACACGTGGCCAGACCACCTGGACAGCAGACATTTGGTCACATAGCTCATGTTCCACCAAACCAGCTCAAACTGGTTGAGACTCACATTTCCCTCCAAGCTCATAGCTTCACACAATGAGAACCTTTACTTTATTAATAATTCAAGATGGGTTTGGCACAGAAAGACAACAAACACATTTCCTGATACCCAGAAATCAGTTCTATCACTCACATGATTTATAATTTTCTGGCTATCAGGAATCAATAGAGAGACCCCTTTATCCGGCATGCGTAGAGCCAATTCATTAGACTAGACGTGTATAGTCTCATTTAATACAGAGTCGCATGCTGCTTATGAATATGGTCTCGGATTTGCGTTGCACCCATCTGGGGCGGAATTACACAAATTATTAATAATTGGTACATTCCTTGCTCCAAGTCTGTGGGTGGTAACTTGCCTGCTAGGAGGTAACCCTGCCTCAAACACACCTACTTTCCAGGTAGTGACCGCCCCAAAACTCTGGTCAGTAAAAAGCGTTTGCAAGGAACTCCACCCAGTTCTTCAATTTACATCGACTAGGGAAGTCCAGACATGTGCTCACGGAAGAACCGGGCGCATGTTGTGTACAAAGGACTTTTAAGCTGAATGCCTACGTTTAAACTGGACTATTTTCTTCATGCTTCAAATGGACTGCTCAGCTAACTAAGTAAGAACTTTCTGTTTTATTCCTTTTATTTTTAAGCTCTGTGTTTTATATGTTAATAGGTGTATATAACTGTATGTAATGCATTTGTGTTATTAAACGTTTAAAAATCGTTTAGCGGTTATGACCTGTTGCTGAACATACACAATCGTACCTATTCTCCTGAACTCGCTACCCTGTGTTTAATAGAAGTACACATTTATTAACCCGTATGCGAGAACCCGGCCCAGACATAACGATCTGACCCAGATTCTTGCATACTGCTAAGGGTTAATATAGCGTTCTCGAAGTCCTAGTAAAATTACAGTAGCGGGCTGTGTAACTCGCTTGGTGGCAGATCTTTGAATTGTATGTGTGTGGAGTGATTCGGTTGGTATCAGAACGCTCCCTTCGCGAGTCAGTTCATCAAATTGCGAATGCGGGTTACCCTTCGTGATGAACAAATGACCGTGTAAGAGGATTTCTGACGCTGATCGATTTACCCCATCCGCAGACCGGCCTAGCGGTCTGTGACAATACATGTTAATTAGATCCCCTCTAAGCGAAAGATTAAGCCGGCACCATCGCTTCAGAAATGCTCTTTTATTGAAATTGCTTCATAATAGACTGTCACACTGTGTGCGACGTTTCGAGAAGTCTTTTTTCAAGCATGTGACAGACTAAGATAACATGTCAGTTTACAGGTATTTATACAAACCCACCATATAATCAACCAATCAGTGGTTGGCAATTCACCAGCCAATCATAGATCCTAAACAACAAAGAGGATCTGATGGGAGACTGAAAACTATTCAAATGGATCAATAAGATATGGGCAACTCACCTGTGGCTTTATTTTCAAAAGCACTTAGTGAATGGCAGTTGCTCTGTCCAGTTGCCAAAAAAAAGCTTGCAGCGAGCAGGGTATCTGGCCAGTATCATTGTATAAATGTTTTTAAGGTAATTTCTTTATAAAGAATAAGAACCTTGCTGAGAATCCCTCATGAAGAGATGTACTAGTCCAAAACCTGTCAGTTCTGTCAGATTTCTACTAACTACTGTAAGTGACAGCAACATAGGAGAAAAGTAATCTATGGCTTTTTTTACTCTGAAAGAAAAATTCTTCTTATTTGTATAGGTTTACAGGTATTTAAATGTTTTAATTTTTCGTGATAGTGGTCCCTTAAGAAGGCAAACTTTTGTTTTGCTTAACATTTTAGTAAGAGGGCTTTTTGGTCCTTTGTATCCCCTTACACACTACAATGAGTTCTAGTTCACTATGAGCTTGCTGGGTTGTCAGTAACTCTGGGTGTTTCAAGTCCTACTCCAGAGATCCACAGTAATCAATGCCATGCACTTCTGTGATCAACCATCCCGAAACAGTCTGTATGCATGTTGGATTATTGTGGCTTTGTACAATTAACAAGCTGACACATTATTGCATTCCAGTGGTTCTGGAGTTGTGGCTAGCTTACAGGGACAAGACAATTTGGACAATTTGCATATTCAGCCGTGATGCATCGTGGGAACATCATATGCTCACTCCAACCTAATTATCGCAAATTCCCTCTGTTTTAAGAGGGCAAACTTTTGTTTTGCTTAACCTTTTAGTAATATATATATATATATATATATATATATATATATATATATATATATATATATATATACAGTGGCTTGCAAATGTATTCGGCCCCCTTAAAATTTTCCACATTTTGTCACATTACTGCCACAAACATGAATCAATTTTATTGGAATTTCACATGAAAGGCCAATACAAAGTGGTGTACAAGTGAAAAGTGGAACGAAACTCATACATGATTCCAAACATTTTTTACAAATAAATAACTGCAAAGTGGGGTGTGCGTAAGTATTCAGCCCCCTTTGGTCTGAGTGCAGTCATTTGCCCATAGACAATGCCTGATGAGTGCTAATGACTAAATAAAGTGCACGTGTGTGTAATCTAATGTCAGTACAAATACAGCTGCTCTGTGACGGCCTCAGAGGTTGTCTAATAGAATCTTGGGAGCAACAACACCATGAAGTCCAAAGAACACACCAGACAGGTCAGGGATAGTTATTGAGAAATTTAAAGCAGGCTTAGGCTACAAAAAGATTTCCAAAGCCTTGAACATCCCACGGCGCACTGTTCAAGCGATCATTCAGAAATGGTAGGTTTACAGTTGTGCCATACTCCTTCCAAGACAAGGCCGTCCACCTAAACTCACAGGCCGAACAAAGAGAGTGCTGATCAGAAATGCAATCAAGAGGCCCATGGTGACTCTGAACGAGCTGCAGAGATCTACGGCTCAGATGGGGGAATCTGTCCATAGGACAACTATTAGTCGTGCACTGCACAAAGTTGGCCTTTATGGAAGAGTGGCAAGAAGAAAGCCAATGTTAACAGAAAAGCATAAGAAGTCCCGTTTTGTCACAAGCCATGTGGGGGACACTGCAAACATGGGTAAGAAGGCGCTCTGGACAGATGAGACCAAAATGGAACTTTTTTGGACAAAATGCTATGTGTGGTGGAAAATTAACACTGCACATCACTCTGAACACACCATCCCCACTGTCAAATACGTCATGCTCTGGGGGTGCTTCTCTTCAGCAGGGAAAGGAAAGCTGGTCAGAGTTGATGGGAATATGGACGGAGCCAAATACAGGGCAATCTTGGAAGAAAGCCTCTTGGAGTCTGCAAAAGACTTGAGACTGGGGTGGAGGTTCACCTTCCAGCAGGACAACAACCCTAAACATAAAGCCAGGGCAACAATGGAATGGTTTAAAACAAAACATATCCATGTGTTAGAATGGCGCAGCCAAAGTCCAGATCTAAATCCAATCGAGAATCCTTGGCAAGATCTGAAAACTGCTGTACACAAACGCTGTCCATCTAATCTGACTAAGCTGGAGCTGTTTTGCAAAGAAGAATGGGCAAGGATTTCAGTCTCTAGATGTGCAAAGCTGGTAGAAACATACCCTAAAAGACTGGTAGCTGTAATTGCAAAAGGTGGTTCTACAAAGTATTGACTCACGGGGCTGAGTAATTATGCACACCCCTCTTTCCAGTTATTTATTTGTAAAAAATGTTTGGAATCATGTGTGATTTTTGTTCCACTTCTCTTGTGTACACCACTTTGTATTGGTCTTTCATGTGGAATTCCAATAAAATGAATTCATGTTCGTGGCAGTAATGTGAAAAAATGTGAAAAACTTTAAGGGGGCCGAATACTTTTGCAAGTATATATATATATATATATATATATATATATATATATATATATATATATATATTTATATATATACAGTGGAGGAAATAATTATTTGACCCCTCACTGATTTTGTAAGTTTGTCCAATGACAAAGAAATGAAAAGTCTCAGAACAGTATCATTTCAATGGTAGGTTTATTTTAACAGTGGCAGATAGCACATCAAAAGGAAAATCGAAAAAATAACCTTAAATAAAAGATAGCAACTTATTTGCATTTCATTGAGTGAAATGAGTTTTTGAACCCCTACCAACCATTAAGAGTTCTGACTCAATTAGTCACCCTCATTAAGGACACCTGTCTTAACTAGTCACCTGTATAAAAGACACCTGTCCACAGAATCAATCAATCAAGCAGACTCCAAACTCTCCAACATGGGAAAGACCAAAGAGCTGTCCAAGGATGTCAGAGACAAAATTGTAGACCTGCACAAGGCTGGAATGGGCTACAAAACCATTAGCAAGAAGCTGGGAGAGAAGGTGACAACTGTTGGTGCGATTGTTCGAAAATGGAAGGAGCACAAAATGACCATCAATCGACCTCGCTCTGGGGCTCCACACAAGATCTCACCTCGTGGGGTGTCAATGGTTCTGAGAAAGGTGAAAAAGCATCCTAGAACTACACGGGAGGAGTTAGTGAATGACCTCAAATTAGCAGGGACCACAGTCACCAAGAAAACCATTGGAAACACATTACACCGCAATGGATTAAAATCCTGCAGGGCTCGCAAGGTCCCCCTGCTCAAGAAGGCACATGTGCAGGCCCGTCTGAAGCTTGCCAATGAACACCTGATTGATTCTGTGAGTGACTGGGAGAAGGTGCTGTGGTCTGATGAGACCAAAATAGAGCTCTTTGGCATTAACTCAACTCGCTGTGTTTGGAGGAAGAAAAATGCTGCCTATGACCCCCAAACCACCGTCCCCACCGTCAAGCATGGGGGTGGAAACATTTTGCTTTGGGGGTGTTTTTGTGCTAAGGGCACAGGACAACTTAATCGCATTAACGGGAAAATGGACGGAGCCATGTATCGTGAAATCCTGAACGACAACCTCCTTCCCTCTGCCAGGAAACTGAAAATGGGTCGTGGATGGGTGTTCCAGCACGACAATGACCCAAAACATACAGCAAAGGCAACAAAGGAGTGGCTCAAGAAGAAGCACATTAAGGTCATGGAGTGGCCTAGTCAGTCTCCGGACCTTAATCCAATAGAAAACCTATGGAGGGAGCTCAAGCTCAGAGTTGCACAGAGACAGCCTCGAAACCTTAGGGATTTAGAGATGATCTGCAAAGAGGAGTGGACCAACATTCCTCCTAAAATGTGTGCAAACTTGGTCATCAATTACAAGAAACGTTTGACCTCTGTGCTTGCAAACAAGGGTTTTTCCACTAAGTATTAAGTCTTTTATTGTTAGAGGGTTCAAAAACGTATTTCACTCAATGAAATGCAAATCAGTTGCTATCTTTTATATAAGGTTATTTTTTCGATTTTCCTTTTGATGTGCTTTCTGCCACTGTTAAAATAAACCTACCATTGAAATGATACTGTTCTGAGACTTTGCATTTCTTTGTCATTGGACAAACTCACAAAATCAGTGAGGGGTCAAATAATTATTTCCTCCACTGTGTGTGTGTGTATATATATATATATATATATATATATATATATATATATATTTATATTTATATATATTTATATATATATTTATATATATATATTTATTTTTATATATATATATACTTATATATTTATACATATATATATATATATATATATATATATATATATATATATATATATATATATATATATATATATATATATATACAGAGGGTGCTGCAGCACACAACAGGAAAACAGTGACAGGGGCTCTTGGTTACGCTTTAACGCGTTTAAGCTCACCAACTGCGCCAAAGTGTCCCCGATCTGGTGAGTCCTACTCTAACCAGGCAAAAATGCTCGTTTTTATCAGCGTTCTAGTGGGAAACATGCCAAAAGCCCAGGGGTCAGCTAAATGGGAGAAATGAAATTAAAAACACCTCACCTTCTACTAGCTACTAACTGAACTATGAGCACCGCACCTGTATATATATATATACAGGATCTTCTCAAAAAATTAGCATATTGTGATAAAGTTCATTATTTTCTGTAATGTACTGATAAACATTACACTTTCATATATTTTAGATTCAAATACACACAACTGAAGTAGTTCAAGCCTTGTATTCTTTTAATATTGATAATTTTGGCATACAGCTCATGAAAACCCAAATCTCCTATCTCAAAAAATTAGCATATTTCATCCGACCAATAAAAGAAAAGCGTTTTTAAAACAAAAAAAGTCAACCTTCAAATAATTATGTTCAGTTATGCACTCAATACTTGGTCGGGAATCCTTTTGCAGAAAAAACTGCTTCAATGCGGCGTGGCATGGAGGCAATCAGCCTGTGGCACTGCTCAGGTGTTATGGAGGCCCAGGATGTTTCGATAGCGGCCTTAAGCTCATCCAGAGTGTTGGGTCTTGCTTCTCTCAAATTTCTCTTTACAATATCCCACAGATTCTCTATGGGGTTCAGGTCAGGAGAGTTGGCAGGCCAATTGAGCACAGTAATACCATGGTCAGTGAAAGGTTGTAATAATGTGCTGCTTAAATCACCCCGATATTAAAATATATACAGCACATCACAATTTCTTAAAAATGACATCATTGCTTCAACTAGTCAGCAGCACATTCCTCCAGACAGTGCTTTACAGATACATTAATAATTAACACTCTAGAAGTTCCAGGCACCTGAATACAAAACCTGTATTTCAATACCCAGTTGGTATATTACCATACAAGCCACTGTGACAGAGATCTGAAGACTCAGACCTATTCATGCATTGTTGTTAAAAAACCTGGTCTATTGAGAAATTAACACATGTAACAAAGTCTACCTCTGCCAGTTGTTTACAGAATAACAAATCCTATTGTCTCTGCTGTCTGTACCATGTCTATGCTATTGTTTCAAATATTTTCTATGTGCACTCCGGTCTAATCGGGTTTTTCCCTAACATCAGGGTGTATATAAGATTGACCTGTAAATAAAGATTTCAGATGCTGTTCCACCAATTTAAGTGTTTGTGGTTCTGTATCTCCCAGCTGGAAGAGAGGGTATTCACTTGGATTGGGGGAGAACTTTAACCTGGGTTGCAGATTATTCTGCTAAGTCATCTTGTAGCTGCCTCCGCTGAAATTGAGCTAACAGTTTGGTGTCGAGAAGTTGGATCCGCCATATACAGTATCGGGTGAGTAATTCTATTTTTTGATTACCACCCTATACTGTCAGAGCGGATTAATAGAACCCGGAGGGAAAGTGCTTCTGTAGCGCCTCTCCCAGGAATCTGATATTCCTAAAGTAAATAGCGGGTCTGATGCCCCAATTAAGAGAGCAGTACTGTGTGTCTAAGTGAATATTCTCTCTAAACCTTGTATATTGTTGTATAGTCGCTTAAGTGAATTTTAGTTATTGCATGTTACTGTATAGATTTGTGTAGATTGTATGTGAGGTTAAGCTGAGATTGAAGGTATAAACTTGTCCACAGAGGATAGTTAAGAATCACATAAGCTGGAGACCAGGTTTGCCAGTAAAGTCTAATACTGACGTCACCATCCCTAGATAAACCTTCAAACTCAGCTAATCTCACTCTATTTTTTTTTTAGCTTAGCATAATGGGAAAGTCTCAAGGTAAGGAGACTCCAAGGGTTATTTTTGATTTATGATGTATCATATTCTGTGATGCTGTTTAATGCGGATATATAGATTTGTAAGTTTTAGAAAGAATCATGTTCCACAATTTGCTTTGAATCTTATTTCTGACTAACTCTATTTAGGAGTTTCATTTTTTTTTCTCGGAGACACTCAGCAGTTGCAGGTGTCTCTCTGGACCAGGACATTTTGAATGGGCATTGCGGCCGCAGGATAACTTTTTTTATCAGTCCCTCCAAAATGTTCTGGCCTGGCTACTAGATGTTTCTGAGCCTTTTCTTCTAATTACTATAAATGTGTTTGTCTATCTCCTCTCACTGTAGTTTCTGTGGAACTGTGATTTAAATTGCTTGTGTATGACTGGTTGCACTTTTTCAGCTAGGTTGTACTTTAAATATGCATCTCTGGACATCTGCTCAGAGTTGTTGCAGGTTTCTACCCCCTCCCTCCATGTATTGGGAGAGACTTGTGTTAATGCTTTTGTTTTTTCTCTTTCCTCTTCCCTGAAAAGACTGGGGGCAATGAGGAGAGTGTCAGGAAACAGAAACAAAAGAAGATCCCAGCTATATGTTGTTTGTCTGTTTGTGTATGTGTCTGTGCACAGAGAGTATCCAAATATTTTTTTAGAGTTAGGAATAAACCTCTTAATTTAATTGATCGTTTTTTTCTACAGTCAGAAAAGTCAAAAGCTAAATTATTGTTGGAGTCTAAGGTATGCGGACTGTGGTTATGTAAATGTGCATGTGTTGTCTTTCTTTGTCTACTATAGGAGAGGGTTTGTAAATTGTCTTGAGGCAAGGCAGGTGAGATTGAATGTGTAATTGGTTTTCACCTCATATAATGAATGACCCATGCACAAAGTTGCTGGCCATTGTGATGTTTTGAATTTAGTGTTTTGCAAAGGAAACAATTTATTTCAGGTGAACCAGATGTAACATGTCTTAAAATTTGTAATTTAAAGTTGGTTATAAAAAATTAACATACGGAAAGGCATGTTCCATCTGAAGTTTTTTGTTTTTCATGTGGGTTTTTTTTTGTCAGGTATTTTTGCATATACCTGAGAATTCAAAGCACACAACAGTTTTGCTGTCAATGGGTGAATTAGGTTTGTAAATCTTCCAGTAGGAATTAAGTTGCTGTGAATGAAATGTAATCATTTTAACTTGAGCTTGCACTCATGCCGATATGAATGTAATGTAGAGATTGTGTCCAAAATCATCTTGCTCAAATTACTAGAAGTTATGCTCATGCCAGGTTTTCTGTTCATATTGCCAAGAATAATGCAAACAATTGTGTGAATGTTTGGGTACGTGTATAATATTAATGGTGATGAGTCCCTTAAGCAAAGTGACATACTTATATTTTTTCACTTGTAATTGTGTAAAATTCTAACAAATGCTTTTACAGCAATTTCTTTGTTGGTTTCTGGTCTGTCTCTGGTTACAATCTGAGGGGTGTGGGAAACAAACCCTGGTGTTGTGCATTTGGGGAGGGTTTTGAACAGCAGACGTTGACCCCCTGTACCACCTACTGTGCACAGGGTGAGATGGGGGGCCAACTAAACCTGCAAGTGGCTGAATCACACAGCCTCATAACCCGGCCCACATCAGTGTTCTAACATGCCTGGAGAGGGTGGAGACAAATATGTCATGTAAAATACTTATTGGTTGATTTGATTGTAATTGTCTCCATATGTCTGTTTGTATTGATACTGTGCTGTATAAAGCAAGGTCAGAGAAATGTGTTTAAGTGTCAGAACTCTATAGTACTAGGATTTACAGACAGTATGATGTTAGTCAAAAATATTGTTACATAGCTACGCATGTGGTAAATAGGTTGCACACACCCACTAAGCTGTTTAACTTCTTATTACCATTGAGGACCTCTACATAACTGCTTTGATTGAGACTGAGCTATCAATTACTTGGCTCATGCAGTTTGACAAACCTTGAACTCTTGTCTGATTCATCTTTACTAATTTGCCTGCACAAGTGTTCTTTATTACCTGTTCACTTGGAGACCTGCCTGTGATATCACCTGATTATGGAATACTTTGGAGATCATCTGATATGATTCTCCTGCACTGATGCAGCCCTAGAAGGATGACCCTCTGCTGTAAGGATGAGCCCTTCCTGCACCTGCCCTCCTCCTGTGTTGGTGATGGCTGCTTCAAGCCTTTCTTTTGTGTCATCCTTTGGGAAGAACTCCGCCTCTGCTGTTGCAACTGTGAGGTTTCTCAACTGGGATGAGAAGTTGAGTCTGCCCTTCCCTGCCTTCTACAACCTGGCTGCAATTGCTACGTCCTTGTTATAAATCTGTTTCCATTTCTTTTGTGGGTGCCCAATGCCATACAATGAAACTGCTAACAAAAAGGCACTGGGTGTAGCCACGGTGATTACACGGCCAGCTCTCAGCCGCCACTGTCTGTTTGCCCCGAGACAGTGAGAGCTTGGCAGAAAAACATCTGCATTCATCATGAGGGCTTGTGGTGATGAATTCACCGTCCTCCTTCACCCTTCAAATGAACAATATTCTACTCTGCAATAATGAACTGACATTTCCTGGACCCACTCGAGGATCATTTTTTTTTCCAAAATGCATTAAGGAGTTCTAACCTTATGGGTGAGGTGTGGCTTTAGGCAACCTGTTACAGTTTACCACATTCAGTTTTCCATTAAGTTATGCAGGGCTAGATTAGGATGATATACTAGCAAAGCTAACTACTGTTAATTCATCGTGTAGTTGTGTAACCCTTTAAACTGTATATTGTATTTGTGTACCAATGACAACACTAACTCATTGATCTCTAACATACATAGAGCTGTGCATAGTATCTAAGTGATCCCGCCCTTTCCTTTAGAAAAGGTTGGGATCAAAGGTTGGGTTGAAAGGTTGTAATAATGTGCTGCTTAAATCACCCCGATATTAAAATATATACAGCACATCACAATTTCTTAAAAATGACATCATTGCTTCAACTAGTCAGCAGCACATTCCTCCAGACAGTGCTTTACAGATACATTAATAATTAACACTCTAGAAGTTCCAGGCACCTGAATACAAAACCTGTATTTCAATACCCAGTTGGTATATTACCATACAAGCCACTGTGACAGAGATCTGAAGACTCAGACCTATTCATGCATTGTTGTTAAAAAACCTGGTCTATTGAGAAATTAACACATGTAACAAAGTCTACCTCTGCCAGTTGTTTACAGAATAACAAATCCTATTGTCTCTGCTGTCTGTACCATGTCTATGCTATTGTTTCAAATATTTTCTATGTGCACTCCGGTCTAATCGGGTTTTTCCCTAACATCAGGGTGTATATAAGATTGACCTGTAAATAAAGATTTCAGATGCTGTTCCACCAATTTAAGTGTTTGTGGTTCTGTATCTCCCAGCTGGAAGAGAGGGTATTCACTTGGATTGGGGGAGAACTTTAACCTGGGTTGCAGATTATTCTGCTAAGTCATCTTGTAGCTGCCTCCGCTGAAATTGAGCTAACAGTCAGTAAACCATTTACCAGTGGTTTTAGCACTGTGAGCAGGTGCCAGGTCGTGCTGAAAAATGAAATCATCATCTCCATAAAGCTTTTCAGCAGATGGAAGCATGAACCCACTCTTGAATCAGAAACAGCGGCAGAAGCGCCTGACCTGGGCTACAGAGAAGCAGCACTGGACTGTTGCTCAGTGGTCCAAAGTACTTTTTTCGGATGAAAGCAACTTTTACATGTCACTCGGAAATCAAGGTGCCAGAGTCTGGAGGAAGACTGGGGAGAGGGAAATGCCAAAATGCCTGAAGTCCAGTGTCAAGTACCCACAGTCAGTGATGGTCTGGGGTGCCATGTCAGCTGCTGGTGTTGGTCCACTGTGTGTTATCAAGGGCAGGGTCAATGCAGCTAGCTATCAGGAGATTTTGAAGCACTTCATGCTTCCTTCTGCTGAAAAGCTTTATGGAGATGATGATTTCATTTTTCAGCACGACCTGGCACCTGCTCACAGTGCTAAAACCACTGGTAAATGGTTTACTGACCATGGTGTTACTGTGCTCAATTGGCCTGCCAACTCTCCTGACCTGAACCCAATAGAGAATCTGTGGGATATTGTGAAGAGAAAGTTGAGAGACGCAAGACCCAACACTTTGAATGAGCTTAAGGCCGCTATCGAAGCATCCTGGGCCTCCATAACACCTGAGCAGTGCCACAGGCTGATTGCCTCCATGCCACGCCGCATTGAAGCAGTTTTTTCTGCAAAAGGATTCCCGACCAAGTATTGAGTGCATACCTGAACATAATTATTTGAAGGTTGACTTTTTTTGTTTTAAAAACGCTTTTCTTTTATTGGTCGGATGAAATATGCAAATTTTTTGAGATAGGAGATTTGGGTTTTCATGAGCTGTATGCCAAAATCATCAATATTAAAACAATAAAAGGCTTGAACTACTTCAGTTGTGTGTATTTGAATCTAAAATATATGAAAGTCTAATGTTTATCAGTACATTACAGAAAATAATGAACTTTATCACAATATGCTAATTTTTTGAGCATTCCTCTTATCGGGCTGCTGAAGCTGAAATGTCAGTACTCTCCAAAGGCCTGTCATTCTGCCCTGCGAGACCCATAGACAGGATTGCACTCTGTGGAGATATGGAGGATTTTTTCAGAAAGCTGCGACTCAAGGAACACTACCATGATAAGGAAGCCTGTGATACAATGGATAATGGACCAAAACGCACCAGATCTAAAAAGAAAAAAAGATGGACCCCCAAAGAAGGAAAAAACCCGGCCCTGGATAAATACATCAACAAATTCAGACGCAGAATCTCTGACAGGATCCTGAGTAAAAGAAAGACACTGGCCCAGAACGTAAAACCACAGGAGCAACAGGCCATCAGATCCCTTAACCACTTGAGGACTCAGCCTTTACCCCCCCTTAAGGACCAGCGCTGTTTTTTCCATTCAGACCACTGCAGCTTTAACGGTTTACTGCTCGGTCATACAACCTACCACCTAAATGAATTTTGGCTCCTTTTCTTCTCACTAATACAGCTTTCTTTTGATGCTATTTGATTGCTGCTGCGAGTTTTACTTTTTATTATATTCATCAAAAAAGACATGAATTTTGGCAAAAAAATGATTTTTTTAACTTTCTGTGCTGACATTTTTCAAATAAAGTAAAATTTCTGTATACATGCAGCGCGAAAAATGTGGACAAACATGTTTTTGATGAAAAAAAACCCATTCAGTGTATATTTATTGGTTTGGGTAAAAGTTATAGCGTTTACAAACTATGGTGCAAAAAGTGAATTTTCCCATTTTTAAGCATCTCTGACTTTCCTGACTACCTGTCATGTTTCATGAGGTGCTAAAATTCCAGGATAGTATAAATACCCCACAAATAACCCCATTTTGGAAAGAAGACATCCCAAAGTATTCACTGAGAGGCATAGTGAGTTCATAGAAGATTTTATTTTTTGTCACAAGTTAGCGGAAAATGACAGTTTGTCACAAAAAAAAAAAAAAAAAAAAGGTTTCCATTTCTGCTAACTTGTAACAAAAAAAAATGAAATCTGCCATGGACTCAACATGCCCCTCAATGAATACCTTGAAGTGTCTATTTTTCAAAATGGGGTCATTTATGGGGTGTGTTTACTGTCCTGGCATTTTGGGGGGTGCGGAATTGTAAGCACCCCTGTAAAGCCTAAAAGTAGTCATTGCACTGTGGGCCTCTTAGCGCAGTTTGGCTGCAAAAAAGTGTCACACATATGGTATCGCCATACTCGGGAGAAGTAGTACAATGTGTTTTGGGGTGTATTTTTACACATACCCATGCTGGGTGGGAGAAATATCTCTGCAAATGACAATTTTTTGATTTTTTTTACACACAATTGTCCATTTACAGAGTTATTTCTCCCACTCAGCATGGGTATGTATAAAAATACACCCCAAAACACATTGTACTACTTCTCCTGAGTACGGCGATACCACATGTGTGGCACTTTTTTGCACCCTAACTGCGCTAAGGGGCCCAAAGTCCAATGAGTACCTTTAGGATTTCACAGGTCATTTTGAGAAATTTGGTTTCAAGACTACTCCTCACGGTTTAGGGCCCCTAAAATGCCAGGGCAGTATAGGAACCCCACAAATGACCCCATTTTACAAAGAAGACACCCCAAGGTACTCAATTAGGAGTATGGTGAGTTCATAGAAGATTTTACTTTTTGTCACAAGTTAGCGGAAAATGATTGTTATTGGTTTTTTTTACCAAGTGTCATTTTCCGCTAACTTGTGACAAAAAATAAAATCTTCTATGAACTCACCATACTCCTAACGGAATACCTTGGGATGTCCTCTTTGTAAAATGGGGTCATTTGTGGGGTTCCTATACTGCTCTGGCATTTTAGGGGCCCTAAACCGTGAGGAGTAGTCTTGAAACCAAATTTCTCAAAATGACCTGTGAAATGCTAACGGTACTCATTGGACTCTGGGCCCCTTAGCGCAGTTAGGGTGCAAAAAAGTGCCACACATGTGGTATCGCCGTACTCGGGAGAAGTAGTACAATGTGTTTTGGGGTGTATTTTTACACATACCCATATTGGGTGGGAGAAATATCTCTGTAAATGACAATTTTTTGATTTCTTTACACACAATTGTCAATTTACAGAGATATTTCTCCCACCCAATATGGGTATGTGTAAAAATACACCCCAAAACACATAATACTACTTCTCCTGAGTACGGCGGTACCACATGTGTGGCACTTTTTTGCATCCTAACTGCGCTAAGGGGCCCAGAGTCCAATGAGTACCGTTAGCATTTCACAGGTCATTTTGAGAAATTTGGTTTCAAGACTACTCCTCACGGTTTAGGGCCCCTAAAATGCCAGGACAGTATAGGAACCCCACAAATGACCCCATTTTACAAAGAGGACATCCTAAGGTATTCCGTTAGGAGTATGGTGAGTTCATAGAAGATTTTTTTTTTGTCACAAGTTAGTGGAAAATGACACTTGGTAAAAAAACCCCAATAAAAATCATTTTCCGCTAACTTGTGACAAAAAGCTAAATCTTCTATGAACTCACCATACTCCTAATTGAGTACCTTGGGGTGTCTTCTTTCTAAAATGGGGTCATTTGTGGGGTTCCTATACTGCTCTGGCATTTTAGGGGCCCTAAACCGTGAGGAGTAGTCTTGAAACCAAATGTTTCAAAATGACCTGTGAAATGCTAAAGGTACTCATTGGACTCTGGGCCCCTTAGCGCAGTTAGGGTGCAAAAAAGGGCCACACATGTGGTATCGCCGTACTCGGGAGAAGTAGTACAATGTGTTTTGGGGTGTATTTTTACACATACCCATATTGGGTGGGAGAAATATCTCTGTAAATGACAATTTTTTGATTTCTTTACACACAATTGTCAATTTACAGAGATATTTCTCCCACCCAATATGGGTATGTGTAAAAATACACCCCAAAACACATAATACTACTTCTCCTGAGTACGGCGGTACCACATGTGTGGCACTTTTTTGCACCCTAACTGCGCTAAGGGGCCCAGAGTCCAATGAGTACCGTTAGCATTTCACAGGTCATTTTGAGAAATTTGGTTTCAAGACTACTCCTCACGGTTTAGGGCCCCTAAAATGCCAGGACAGTATAGGAACCCCACAAATGACCCCATTTTACAAAGAGGACATCCTAAGGTATTCCGTTAGGAGTATGGTGAGTTCATAGAAGATTTTTTTTTTTGTCACAAGTTAGTGGAAAATGACACTTGGTAAAAAAAACCCAATAAAAATCATTTTCTGCTAACTTGTGACAAAAAGCTAAATCTTCTATGAACTCACCATACTCCTAATTGAGTACCTTGGGGTGTCTTCTTTCTAAAATGGGGTCATTTGTGGGGTTCCTATACTGCTCTGGCATTTTAGGGGCCCTAAACCGTGAGGAGTAGTCTTGAAACCAAATGTTTCAAAATGACCTGTGAAATGCTAAAGGTACTCATTGGACTCTGGGCCCCTTAGCGCAGTTAGGGTGCAAAAAAGGGCCACACATGTGGTATCGCCGTACTCGGGAGAAGTAGTACAATGTGTTTTGGGGTGTATTTTTACACATACCCATATTGGGTGGGAGAAATATCTCTGTAAATGACATTTTTTTGATTTCTTTACACACAATTGTCCATTTACAGAGATATTTCTCCCACCCAATATGGGTATGTGTAAAAATACACCCCAAAACACATTGTACTACTTCTCCCGAGTACAGCGATACCACATATGTGGCACTTTTTTGCACCCTAACTGCGCTAAGGGGCCCAGAGTCCAATGAGTACCGTTACCATTTCACAGGTCATTTTGAGAAATTTGGTTTCAAGACTACTCCTCACGGTTTAGGGCCCCTAAAATGCCAGAGCAGTATAGGAACCCCACAAATGACCCCATTTTACAAAGAGGACATCCCATATTGGGTGGGAGAAATATCTCTGTAAATGGACAAATGTGTGTAAAAAAAATCAAAAAATTGTCATTTACAGAGTGATTTCTTCTACCCATCATGGGTATGTGTAAAAATACACCCTAAAACACATTGGTCTACTTCTCCCGGGTACGGCGATAGCACGTGTGGCACTTTTTTGCAGCCTAACTGCGCTAAGGGGCCCAACGTGCAATGACTACCTTTGGGCTTAACAGGGGTGCTCACAATTTAGCCCCCCCCCCCCACATGACAGGACAGTTAACAAACCCCACAAATGACCCCATTTTAAAAATAAGACACCACAAAGTATTCCATGAGGGGCATGGTGAGTTTAAAAAAAAAATTCTTTTTTGTCACAAGTTAGCAGAAAAGGATACTTTGTGAAAAAAAACAAAAAACAACAATTTATGCTAACTTGTGAAAAAACTAAATCTTCTATGAACTCACCATGCACCTCACGGAATACTTTGGGGTGTCCTCTTTCCAAAATGGGGTCATTTGTGGGGTCTGTCCTGGCATTTTAGGGCCTCTGCAATCATTACATGTATGGCCAGTATTTCTGCTATACTCCTTATATTGGGCATACAGGTAGTGCATTCTGGGCTGAAAGGAAAAATGAACGGCAAACATCCCTTCATTCGCATCGATCAATGTGGATGAACAAATATCTGCCAAAAAATGTGAAACAAAAAGAAAAGAAAGAGGGACATAGGAGCTGCCACCCCAAAAATCCAAACCCACCAGCTCGTATGCCCAGGCAATCCTGATTTATTCATCCACATTGATCGATGTGAATGGAGAAATCATTGCTTGAGTTCTTTTTTGATACAAAGTGCTTGCCAAAGCATATGAATCCCCAACACCACACCTTGGCCCATATGCCTCGGCAAACGTATCTTTTTTACTGTGGAGGAGAAATCTCGTCCTACAGCGCTGCATGCACTGATTTTGTGTAACCTGACAGAAGCGCAATGCTTCTGTCAGGATGCACCATCAGTGCTGCAGCTGATTGGTCGGTCGGTCGGTCGGTCTGGATAGAAAAAAGAGAGAAGAAAAACGAAAAAAACAAAACAAAAAGGGGGGGAAGGCGTCCGCCTGGACATAGGAGCTGCCACCCCAAAAATCCAAACCCACCAGCTCGTATGCCCAGGCAATCCTGATTTATTCATCCACATTGATCGATGTGAATGGAGAAATCATTGCTTGAGTTCTTTTTTGATACAAAGTGCTTGCCAAAGCATATGAATCCCCAACACCACACCTTGGCCCATATGCCTCGGCAAACGTATCTTTTTTACTGTGGAGGAGAAATCTCGTCCTACAGCGCTGCATGCACTGATTTTGTGTAACCTGACAGAAGCGCAGTGCTTCTGTCAGGATGCACCATCAGTGCTGCAGCTGATTGGTCGGTCGGTCGGTCGGTCTGGATAGAAAAAAGAGAGAAGAAAAACGAAAAAAACAAAACAAAAAGGAGGGGAAGGCGTCCGCCTGGACATAGGAGCTGCCACCCCAAAAATCCAAACCCACCAGCTCGTATGCCCAGGCAATCCTGATTTATTCATCCACATTGATCGATGTGAATGGAGAAATCATTGCTTGAGTTCTTTTTTGATACAAAGTGCTTGCCAAAGCATATGAATCCCCAACACCACACCTTGGCCCATATGCCTCGGCAAACGTATCTTTTTTACTGTGGAGGAGAAATCTCGTCCTACAGCGCTGCATGCACCGATTTTGTGTAACCTGACAGAAGCGCAATGCTTCTGTCAGGATGCATCATCAGTGCTGCAGCTGATTGGTCGGTTGGAAAAAAAGAGAGAAGAAGAAAAAAAAAAAAAAAAAAAAAAAAGCAAGCAAGCAAGCAGCAAAGCACTTCAATAACATTAACTTTTTAAACTTTATTAAATATGTTCAAACCAAACAATAACATTGGTAACCAAATATTAACTTTTTTGCTTACCTGTTTTTTTTGTTTGTTTTTTTTTTACCTGCGAGCTGAGGATAAACTTCTCCTCCCCCATGGGTCAATGTGCAAAGTGCAAATCGCACAGATATGTGGCGAAGTACATTATGCATTCTGTCCCAAGTGAAAGGAGAGGTTTCTGGCAGGCCAGTGTATTTGGATCTCTCAAAACCTGATGTTTGGGTTCACACTGCATACTGGCCTATCCGGTCGGTCGAGCCCGCCGCACCGTCTCGCCCAAAATAGATCTTCAGGGAATACCACAAGAGTAGCATTCGGCCTAGTAATTAACTGCGTCGCCGTAGACTAACATGACTTCCGGGCCGACCCAAATTGCCGCAGAAGCCACGCAGTAACGTAGGCATGCACTAGCGTTAAGTCAAGCACTTCCGGCGTAGGGGGGGACCGCAAAGTGTGACTTTTGCTAGGCAATTTGCCCTAACGCATCGCGCCAGTGTGAAATAGCACTGAGAGACCCTTGTGTGCCTACTGCTGTGTCTGTAGTTCCCTAGGTTCTAAAAGTGTGCCTTCTCGTGGTACCTCTCATAACACTCCCCTAGGCATAGGCCAGGCTGGTCAGGACAGCGGGGACAGTAAACGGGGGTGTCACGCCTTATTCCAGCCTTGCTGCAGACACGACATCTTTTTCTGGGGTTGCGTTGAGTTGGGGTACTGGGAATCGGGTAGGCGTAATGCCTTCCATGCAGCCGGCTAGTTGCATTTGGGGGTTGGGCTCTGTCACCTTCTGGATAGAGGAGTGCCGAAACAATGTCTTCCTGGAATTGAAGGAAAGATCCAGTTCTCCCAGCCTTACTGTAGAGAACAAAGCTGTTGTACATCGCCAATTGAATTAAATACACAGACACTTTCTTATACCAGCGTCTGGTTTTCCGGGAAATTAAATAGGGCCCTAACATCTGGTCATTGAAGTCCACCCCTCCCATGTTGGCATTATAGCTGTGGACGGCGAGGGGCTTTTCAATGACCTCTGTTGCCCGTGTAATTTGTACTGTCGTGTCTGTGTGAATGGTAGACAGAAGGTAAACGTCCCTCTTGTCCTTCCATTTCACCGAGAGCAAGTCATCGGTACACAAGGCGGCCCTCTCCCCCCGTTGAAGTCTGGTGTTAACGAGCTGTTGGGGGAAGCCCCGGCAACTAGGCCGCACGGTGCCACAGCATCGGATTCCTTCTAACTTTAAGTGCTGAAAGAGGGCCACACTTGTGTAAAAGTTGTCCACATAAAGATGGTACCCCTTCTGGAACAAGGGTGACACCAAGTCCCACACAATCTTTCCACTGCTCCCCAGGTAGTCAGGACATCCGACCGGCTCCAATTTTGAGTCTTTTCCCTCATAGACCCTAAAACGAGATGTATAGCCTGTGGCCCTATCACAGAGCTTATACAGTTTCACCCCATACCGGGCGCGCTTGCTTGGGATGTACTGTTTGATGCCAAGGCGCCCGGTAAAATGTACGAGGGACTCATCTACACAGATGTTCTGTTCAGGGGTATAAGCATCTGCAAATGTGGATGACAGGTGGTCTATGAGGGGCCGAATTTTGTGGAGCCGGTCATAAGCTGGGTGGTCTCTTTCATGACAGGTGTCGTTGTCATTGAAATGCAGGAAGCGCAGGATGATCTCAAATCGCGTCCTGGACATGGCAGCAGAGAACACGGGCATGTTATGTATTTGGCGTGTAGACCAATAAGAGCGCAATACATTTTTTTTAGTAATACCCATGTTGAGGAGAAGGCCCAAAAAAATTTTAAGTTCGGAAACTTGGAGTGGTTTCCACCGAAAAGGCTGGGCGTGGCAGCTTTCCGGATGGGCGGTTATAAATTGTGTGGCATATAGGTTGGTCTCAGCCACAATTAAGTCAAGGAGATCCTGGGTGAGGAACAGTTCAAAAAAGTCTAGGGCCGATCCTAGTTCAACTGTCTCCACCTGGACTCCAGACTGGGCGGTGAAAGGGGGCAGTATGGGTGCGGCGGGATCAGGGGAATGCCAATCAGGGTTTGCCAGCACCTCTGGAAAACCAATGGGAGTACGGGCCCGTCTACTTGGTGGCTGCGGATCGGATCTTAATTCACGTACCACCGAACCAGTTTCTACTTCCAGGATGGTGTCCGCCACTTCATCAGGGTCTTCTGCGGAAGTACTGGTGTTGATAGGTCCAGGAGATGCTGCGCTGCTGGTGCATGCCTCACCAAGAAAAATCAGATCAACGCCACTCTGCTGCCCTTGAGACTGATCTTCCGCCACCTGCAGTCCAGTGACATGGGGTGTGGTACGCCTGGCTCTAGCCGGGACCTCAACCTCGTCATCGGAACTATCGGTCAGAGAGCCACTGCTGTCTACAGGATCGTACTCTGAACCCGAAGATTCGTCGAATAAGTCGACCCAATCATCCTCATCCGACTGGTCCATGTACCTGTAGATGTCTTCATTGGAAAACCTCTTTTTTGCCATGGTGGCCTGCTAAATTTAGGAGGTATTCCTCTGAGACTACCCAGGAAAAGAGCACCTACCTAGCGAAAGGGAGTACTTGAGAGGTAGAAAGCTGTGGTCACTGAGTTTAGATAAAAAAAAATCAAAACTGATGTTTACAGTGCCACAGCTTGTGTACAGTGTTTTTTGCAGTGATCAGAAAAAAGAAATTTCTGTCACTGCGGTGGGGCGGGCTGAACGCAGTGCAGGCGAACGATCAGGTCTGATCGGGCAAACACTGCGTTTTTTTGTGGATCCTAGAGACCCTAATATAGATCTGACTGTGATCACTAATAATCACTTACAGATACTATATAGTACCAATGCTGATTAGCGACAGTGATGACGCTAATTAGTGACTGTGGTGCAGTGGGCTGAGCACTAACTGACACTAACAACCCTTTTGCTTAGCTAACTGGCCTAACTGTTTGTTACCACTAGTGATACTAAAAAAGTTTTTAGATCACTAGGATAGTGATAGTGATGGTGAGGGGGGGGGGGGGGGGTTGGGGATCAGAGAGCAATCACAAATAATCAAAAACAATCACGAGACAATTACAACACAATTACAGCAATCGGCGCAATCAAAGCCAATCACGGACCAATTGAATCCAATAACGTGACAATCAAAAACCAATTACGTGACAATTGAAGCCAATCACACGACAATCGATGCTAATCACAGGGCAAAACAGCCAATCAGTGGGCAATTGGCACAATCAAAACCAATTACGGGCAATTGAAGCCAATCACGCGACAATCGAAGCCCAATTACGTGACAATCGAAGCCAATCACACGACAATCGATGCCAATCACAGTGCAATTGAGACAATTGTAGCCAAACAAAGCACAATCAAGCCTTACAGACAGGAGATAAGATACACAATGGCAGGGGGGAGAATATACGCAATCAATGAACTAGGACGGTGTGGGGAGGATCGGAAGGGGTGGGGGGTGATCAGATACCCCTAAGGGGTAGTTGGGGGTCTAATCTGATGGATAGGAGTGACAGGTGGTGACAGGGGGTGATAGATGGGTTATTGACAGGTGATAAGTGGGTGTTTACAGGGAAAAACAGATGTAAACAATGGACTGCTGATGTGATCAGGGGTGGTGTCTCGGAGGGATCTGAAAGGGTGGGTGGGTGATCAGAAGCCCCTAATGGGCAGTTGGGGGTCTGATCTGATGGGGGGCAGTGGCAGGTGGTGACAAGGGATGATTGACAGGTGACGGATAGGTGATTGACAGCTGATCAGCGGGCAATTACAGGGAAGATAGATAGATGCAGTATACGGGGGGGGGGGGAGATCTGAAGGGGTGGGGGGTGATCAGATACCCCTAAGGGGCAGTTGGGGGGTCTGATCTAATGGGGGGCAGTGACAGGTGGTGACAAGGGATGATTGACAGGTGACTGATAGGTGATTGGCAGCTGATCACTGGGGAGATAGACAGATGCAGGGGAGATAGATAGGTTCAGTATACAGGGGGGGGGGGGGTCGGGGGGGGGAGATCTGAAGGGGTGGGGGGTGATCAGATAACCCTAAGGGGTAGTTAGGGGTCTGATCTGATCAATAGGAGTGACAGGTGGTGACAGGGATTGATTGATGGGTGATATGGGGGTTGGTTAGGTCTGATCTGCGTGCTGCAGGGGGGTACAGGGGGGTGTCTGATGGGTGCTGCGGGTGATCGGGGGGTCTGTGGGGCTCCTAATGTGTGTGCGTGTGTGCTGATACTATGCCTGCACTCCTCGCTGGTGGTCGATCGCTAAGTGTGACCACCAGCGGGAGGCAGGCAGTATAATACAGTTTGTTACCTAAACAAACTGTATTATACGCGTTCTATTGGTGGTTTTGAATTTTTACAGCCCGCCGGCGCTGCTGATTGGCCGGCGGGCTGAAGTCACATGGGGGCCGAATAGTATGACGTAGCGATCGCGCGGCTACAGCCGCGCGATCGCTCGTTAATTAGGCTGCAGCCGGCGACGCAAGTCTGCGTCGCTGGTCCTGCAGCTGCCACCTTGCCGACGCGCGTTATGAGTGCGCGGTCGGCAA
>NC_090651.1:175801834-175834334 GCF_040937935.1 Hyperolius riggenbachi | reverse complement strand
TCGATTCCCAATGACTTTAACCATTTCAGCCCGTGGGTATTATTCACCTTATAAACGAGAGGAATTTCCACATTTCAGCGCTCCTCCCTTTCATTCCCCAATAACTTTATCAGTACTTATCACAAAAAAATGATCTATACCTTATTTTTTCCGCCATTAGTTAGGCTTTCTTTGGGTGGTAAAATATGCTAAGAATTATTTTATTCTAAATGCATTATAAGGGGAATAATAAGAAAAAAATGGAAAAAAAAATATTTCCCAGTTTTCAGCCATTATAGTTTTATACTAATTCATGCTACCATAATTAAAATCCACACATTTTATTTGGCCATTTGTCCCGGTTATTGCAACATTAAAATTATATCCCTAGTATAATGCATGGTGACAATATTTTATTTGGAAATAAAGGTGCATTTTTTCAGTTTTACATCCATCACTAATTTTTAGTACATTATTTAATAATAATATGCCATCTTGACATATATATTATTTTTTCCCAGGACGTCCATCTGGACAGCTGCCCTGGTGAGACTTGTCTCCCCTCCCTCAACCATGGACAGGAAGCTGCAAGATTAAAAAATCTGCATAAATCATTAGGCAGGCTGTATATAAGGGGGACTCCTGTACCTATTAGTCAGTAGTTTTTTCTGTCCCGGAGGGGACGCTTCAGGGTGGCCTCAGGACGCGACCATGTCGGATGGCAGGAGCGGTGCTGGGGTGGATGGCGTTCAGAGCCGGTCAGGGGGCCAGCGGCTTGTCTGCCCAGCACATCGGAGGCTGCTCCTGAATCAAGGCAGCTTGCGCGCGCATTCAACTTCCGGCCGGAAACGGATGCCGAAATCGGGTCACATGATGGCGTCCCACGTGACTTTGCGTACCAGGAAGTCAGGCGGCAGGAGCCGGGCAGACTTCAGATGGGATTCAGCTGCAGGGGATTATAAAGGTATTTAAACTTTTTCTGTAGCATTGCTTTCTCTTTGTTTACGAGACCATGGAGGACGCTTCAGCCCAATCCTCAGTGGTATCTGTGGAACCCGGCACTGATCCCTCTCTGGGTAAGCAGCTTTCAGGGTGTTAGGTTGCTTATCAGTATATTGATATGAGGGTGTTTATACTGATGGCTTTTTCTGGTTTTGCTTGCAGCCTATAGCAGCCAAATCGGATAAGGACGAGCCTGCTGATAAAAACTAAACCTGAGAAACGCTGTGCAATTTGTAACACTCGCATTTCATCATCATCCAGCAAAAAACTTTGTCAGTATTGTACTAGTAGAGTAGTTAAAGTAGTTAAGGATGTATCACCCCTAATATTTAAAGACTTAAAGAGGATCTGTAACATGAAAAGATCCCCTGGGGGGTACTCACCTGGGGTGGGGGAAGCCTCCGGATCCTAATGAGGCTTCCCACGCCGTCCTCCATCCGTCAGGGGTCTCGCTGCAGCCCTCCGTGGAGTCTGGGCAGCGGTGACGTCAATATTTACCTTCCTGGCTCCTGCGCAGGCGCTCTGACGGCTGTCGGCTCCGAACTACACGGAAATACCCGATCGCCGTCGGATCTGCTCTACTGCGCAGGCGCAAGTTTCCTGCGCCTGCGCAGTAGAGCGGACCCGAATGAGATCGGGTATTTCCGTGTAGTTCGGAATGGAAAGCTGCCACAGCACCCCCGCTGGAGCCAGAAAAGGTAAATATTGAACTGACAGTCGGCACAGTCGCCGGCTGTTCGGAGGGCTGCGGCGAGACCCCCGTGGGACAGAGGACGGCGTGGGAAGCCTCAATAGGATCCGGAGGCTTCCCCCACCCGAGGTGAGTACCCCCCAGGGGATCTTTTTAATGTTACAGAGTCTCTTTAATGGGATGGATGCGATCAGAAATGTCATCTGCCATAAAAGAAATTAAAGATTCAGCTATTGTTTCTTCGACTCCAGCCCCTATTGAACAGCCAGTAGTGGATCAACCAGCACCTTTGCCTTCGCCAGAAGGAGTGGAGTCAGGGCCTGCATCCCTCCCACCCCCACCGTCTCCTCCGGTGCAGCCTCTTAAGCATACCAGTAAGAGGAAACCTGTAGAATCGGATGGCTCAGATCTATCAGAAGGGGAATTGGAAATTTCTTCCTTAGAACAAATTTCTGATAAAGAAGAAACAGGAAAAAGTGACAAAATACAAAAATTTGCCTTCTCTCCTGATCTCATTGGGGGGGTCTTTTGTCTGCTATGCATTCCACAATGGGTATTGCGGCAGAGGAAAGGTCCTTAACTCCTTTAGATAGGATGTATCAGAGCTTGTCAGATCCCCAGACCGCATTTATTCCGGTTCATTCTTCTCCAAAAGAGATGATAAAGAGGGAATGGGAGTTGCCAGTGAAAAGGGCATTTTGGCCTAGATCCAGGCAATATCCGTTCAGTTCCGATGATCAGAAATTTTGGGGACCTGCTTCTATGCTTGATCCATCTATATCTAGTGTGTCTGGAAGGTCAGATTTACAATTTGAATACTTTGGCAATTTAAAGGACCCTATTGACAAGAAAACAGATAATTTACTTAGAAGAGCCTGGGAATCCTCTTCTTTAACTCCTAAACTAGCTATAGCTTCCACAGCGGTTGGTAGGTCCCTTAAAGCTTGGTTATTGCAGACTCAAGCCAAAATAGCATCGGGAGTACAGAGGGAAGAAATTCTAGAGGATTTCCCAAATCTGATTAATGCCTCAGATTATATGACAGACGCAGCAGTTGACACTGTCAAATTAACAGCCAGAACCATGGCTCTAGTGAATTCGGCTCACAGAGGAGTGTGGGTTAAAACGTGGCACGGGGATAATTCATCCAAATCCAAATTATGTGGAATTCCCTGTGAAGGAGGTCTTCTATTTGGGTCTAAATTAGATGAAACCATAGACAAAACAGTGGATGTGAAAAAGAACTTTCCTGTTAAGAAAAGGGCCTTTCAATTTAAGTGTTCCTTTCGAACCCAAAGTAAAACTGAAACAGATAATAGCAAAACCCAGGGTCGGACTGGGACACCAAGGGCCCACCAAGGAAGTTTCAGCCTGGGGCCCACCCCCCTCTCCTCCTCCTCCCCCCTCCCCCCCATTTTGGGCTCACATACACATGTACTCTAGAAATTTTGCATGACTTTATGGTAGGGAATAGATTGTGAGCAATTCTGAGGACAATCTCCAATAGGGATATGTCTAAATGCGGCGTACTAAATGGGTGTCACCACGCACTGGAACATCGGCGTGGTCATGATGAGTCATGGGCAGACTTAAAAAAAAAAAAATACAAAACACAAAAAAAGTAGCGGTGTTATTCACAGAGATTAGGTCTGGCCAGATACATTTTAGATAAAATATTCAAGTAGTTACATGCCTCATGATAATTCATCAAGTAGTCAAATGGCAGCAGATACCCCCACAAAATGCAATCAGGTTGACGGCAGATACCCCCACACAATGCAATCAGGTTGGTGGCAGATACCCCCACAAAATGCAATCAAGTTGACGGCAGATACCCCCACACAATGCAATCAGGTTGGTGGCAGATACCCCCACAAAATGCAATCAGGTTGGCGGCAGATACCCCCACAAAATGCAATCAGGTTGGCGGCAGATGCCCCCACAAAATGCAATCAGGTTGGCGGCAGATACCCCCACAAAATGCAATCAGGTTGGCTGCAGATACCCCCACTAAATGCAAACAGGTTGGCTGCAGATACCCCCACAAAATGCAAACAGGTTGGCTGCAGATACCCCCACACAATGCAATCAGGTTGGCTGCAGATACCCCACACAATGCAAACAGGTTGGCTGCAGATACCCCCACACAATGCAATCAGGTTGGCTGCAGATACCCCCACACAATGCAATCAGGTTGGCTGCAGATACCCCCACACAATGCAATCAGGTTGGCTGCAGATACCCCCACACAATGCAATCAGGTTGGTGGCAGAGATACCCCCACACAATGCAATCAGGTTGGTGGCAGAGATACCCCCACACAATGCAATCAGGTTGGTGGCAGAGATACCCCCACACAATGCAATCAGGTTGGTGGCAGAGATACCCCCACACAATGCAAGTCCCCCCCCAGCTTGGAAGGGGGGGCAGAGGGCACAGATCAGCGGGGAAGCCTCCCCCCTCCCCCTCCCTCACCTAGGGCCCCCCCCTTCCGCACACCCCCCTCCCCCAGAAGTGCAGCCAGCAGCGAGCATAGAATAGTTTACCGCTCGAGCTTCAGATGATGCTATCTCCGCTCCGCATGCCGCTGCTGCCCTGCTGGTCTCTGTCTCCTGTAGTGACGCTGTCCAATCACGCTCTCGCAGGAAGTACTGCGAGAGCGTGATTGGACAGCGTCACTACAGCAGACAGAGACCAGCAGGGCAGCGGCATGCGGACTCGGAGCGGAGATAGCATCATCTCTGTAGCTATTCTCCGCTCGCTGCTGGCTGCACTTCTGGAGGAGGGGGGTGCGCGGAAGGGGGGGGCTCCTAGGTGAGGGAGGGGGGGGGACGCTTCCTCCCCGCCGCTCTGTGCCCAATTCCCCCCCCCCTTTCAAGCTGTGCCCCCCTCCCTCTTAGCTCTGGGGCCCCCAGGAGGAGGGGCAGTTGGGGCCCACCGATGGGACCATCGGTGGTTCGGTGGCTCAGTCCGAGCCTGGCAAAACCAATAAGAAAAGATGGGCCCCTTATAAGTCCCAAAAAGGAAAACCTTCATCCGTACCGGCCACACATCCAACCAAACAATGATGCCAGGATTCCGGTCGGGGGGAGAATTGCCCACTTTTATGAAACTTGGCAGCAGACCTTTTCAAACCAATGGTTACTAAGCATAGTTCTAGAGGGTTACAATATAGAATTCGATCAGTCGCCCCCCAAAAGATTTATGATAAATCCAGGCCTAAAAGGCTCACTACAACAGGTATCCCTGTCAGAAGAAATATCGTCTCTACTACAAAAGAGGGTTATACGAGAAGTTCCTTTTTCTCAAAGAGGGCAGGGATGCTATTCTCCGGTATTTCTAGTCAAAAAACCTCAGGGATACTATCGTTTCACTCTAAACTTGAAGAATATAAACAGAGCAGTAAAATACAGAACATTTCGTATGGACAACATTCCATCTGTAACGAATCTTTTACAGAAGGACTGTTTTCTAGCGTCACTGGATTTAAAGGATGCTTATCTGCATGTACCCATCCATCTGAGTTCGCAGCAGCACCTCAGGTTTGCAGTCCAGCTTCAAGGAAAGGTGAGACACATTCAATGCATTACCTTTTGGTATAGCTTCTGCTCCCTGGTTATTTACTAAAATCATGGCTGAAGTAATGGCGGTGCTAAGGGATAGATCAGTAAACATTCTGAATTATCTGGATGATTTACTTATATGGGGTGATTCAGTTGAGTCAGTACACTCTTCCACTGAAATTTCGTTGGATTTTCTGCAGTCCCTAGGGTGGGTTATTATTTGGTCAAAGTCTTCTTTGCAACCTGCCCAGCAGATGGAGTATCTAGGTTTTTCTATCTCAACCTCTGTTGAAAAACTTTTTCTTCCTGAAAGGAAGGTTGTAGCCATTTTTAACGCTGTTCTAGCTTTTCAGAATGCAAAGGTCATCTCCCTGAGGAAAGCGATGACCGTTCTAGGATTATTGACATCTGCTTTCCCGGCAATTCAGTGAAGTCAGTTTCACTCCAGAGACATCCAAATGTCGATTCTCAATACTTGGAACAGAGATTTAAGGTCCCTAGACAAGGTATCAATCCCACACAGGATAAAGGTGTTTCTTCTCTGGTGGCTAAACCGGGAACATCTTCAGGAAGGTCGATTATGGAACCCCCCTTTGCAGAAGATTATCACAACCAATGCAAGAGCATGGGGGTGGGAAGCACACTTGGACTTACTCCCCGTTCAGGGTCCTTGGAGCAGTCTTATGGAAGGCAGATCTTCCAACAGCAGGGAGTTACAGGCTGTTTCACAGGCTCTTCAGCATTTCAGGGCGGAAATACAGCATCAGCATGTATTAACCTCCTTGGCGGTAATCCCGAGCTGAGCTCGGGGTATGCCGCCGGAGGTCGCCGCTCAGGCCCTGCTGGGCCGATTTCGGTTCTGAAAAAAGCAGCACACGCAGCTGGCACTTTGCCAGCCGCGTGTGCTGCCCGATCGCCGACGCTCCGCGGCGATCCGCCGCGTGCAGCGGCGAAAGAGGGTCCCCCCAGCCGCCCGAGCCCAGCGCAGCCGGAACAAACAGTTCCGGCCGGCGCTAGAGGCTGGATCGGGCGGCTCTGACGTCAGGACGTCGACTGACGTCCATGACGTCACTCCGCTCGTCGCCATGGCGACGAGGAAAGCGAAACAAATAGGCCGCTCATTGCGGCCTATCTTGTTACTTTCGATTGCCGGAGGCGATCGAAAGTACGCTTCCGGAGCGCCCTCTAGTGGGCTTTCATGCAGCCAACTTTCAGTTGGCTGCATGAAATATTTTTTTTTTAATTAAAAAAAAACCACATTGCAGCCTCCCTGGCAAAATAAATAAACCGCCAGGGAGGTTAATTCGTACAGACAACAGCAGTGTAGTAGCCTACATCAATCGACAGGGGGGCACAAGGAGTCGACTGTTATGGGTACAAACAGCTCAGATGTTTCATTGGGCAGAGAGGAACCTAGCTTCATTAAGAGCCGTCCATTTGAAGGGAACTTTAAACAGCCTGGCCGACTATCTGAGCAGGACCAGGCTTCTACAGGACGAATGGGCTTTGAATCCGGAAGTATACAACCAGATAACAGATCTTTGTGGTCTTCCAGCAGTAGACCTGTTTGACAGGAAAGACAATGCAAAGTGCCAGAGGTTCTGTTCTCTCTGTCCACAGGACAATCCGTGGAAAATAGATGCCTTTTCAATTCCTTAGAACAGGGATCTAATGTTTTGTTTTCCTCCACTGTCACTGCTCCCAAAAGTACTGGTCAAAATTCAACAGGATGAGGCGAAAATAATTCTAATAGCACCTATGTGGCCAAAGAGACCATGGTTCAGTCTGTTACGATAGTTAGCAGTTACCGAGCCGATTATATTACCGAAACGTCAGGACCTTCTACTTCAGGGTCCAGTCTATCGCCAGAACATCACCATGCTTCACCTTTCAGCCTGGAACCTGAATGGAGCATCCTAAAGGCTAGAGGATTTTCAGACAAACTTTCTAAAACTTTAATCCAGAGCAGAAAGAAAGTAACAAGACTTATTTATCAAAAAGCATGGAGAATTTATAATGACTGGTGCACAAGGAATGGGGCAGAAATTCAGTCCTCTTCATCTGTCCTGGAATTCCTACAGTGTGGCTTACAGAAGAGACTTAGGGCTTGATTCACCAAGCGGTGCCAAGTGTTTGCACGCTGGTGAAAAGGCCCTTATCACGCCTAAACTCACTTTAGGCATGATAAGAAGAAACTCGCGCGAAGTTACCATTAAGCCCTATGGGACTTTGCGCGCGCGCTCACGCGCGTACGCGCGGTAACTTCGCGCGAAGAGCAGGAAAAAGCGGTGATAACTCAGTGGTGAAAAGGTCATCACGCCTAAAGTCTTTTAGGCGTGATAACTGGGTTATCACCGCTTTGTGAATCAAGCCCTTAGTGTCAGTACGCTCAAAGTACAGACCTCGGCTTAAAGTGTTTTTTTGGAGAGAAAATTGGCACAAGAGGAATATTTTATACGTTTTTTTTCAGGCATTAAAGAGGTTAAGACCTGTAGTACGTTCCAAAATTCCATCCTGGGATCTAAATACAGTACCAGGGCTGACTATATCATAGAAGCAAAGGGGGCAATTGCCTTAGGGCCCCAGAGCCTGTAGGGGCCCCAAGTTGTCTCCCCCCAACTTAACTGTTGTTCCCCGGTGCCCCTGCAGAGTCTTCTATTGAGCCAGGTGGTGTCAGCCCCTGCCTCAGGGTCCTTGGGTGGAAATTTGGCTGCAACAAAGGATCCCTACTGCTGATTTTTGATTGGGGGGGTATCTGTTGGGGGCCCCGGGGTTAATTTTGCCTGGGGGCCCCATTGTTACTAGAACCGGCCCTGTACAGTACTTCAGGCAATGTGTGAATCTCCTTTTGAGCCATTAGATCAGATTCCTGATAAAATGTTAACATTGAAAACGGCTTTTTTATTAGCCATTACCACAGCCAGAAGAATCAGTGAATTACAGGCTTTTTCAATACGAAAACCTTATTGTATTATTTCTGATGACAGGATCACTCTACAATTAGATACTACATTTCTTCCAAAGGTGGTATCAAAGTTTCATAGATCCCAACAAATATTTCTTCCTTCTTTTTGCAACAATCCTTCTAATGAAAAAGAAAAATGTTTGCATTATTTGGACGTAAGAAGATGTGTAAGAAGAAGTGTTCTACATTATCTGGAGAGAACTTAAAAGTGGAGGAAATCAGACGCTATGATGGTTCTTTTTGCTGGAAAATTTAAAGGGAATCAGGCCTCAAAGAGTACTTTGACCAGATGGATAAAACAATCAATAGTTTCAGCTTACCAAGCAATAAGAAACCGGTTGTCTCCACCAGTGAAGGCACATTTGACAAGGAGTGTTTCAACATCCTGGGCAGAGAGGGCTGGTGCCTCAATTGAACAGATCTGCAGAGCAGCAACCTGGGCGAGTCAGAATACTTTCGCTAAGCATTACAGACTTCATGTTTTAGCCAGTTCTGATTTATGCTTTGGGAGAAAAGTCTTACAGGCTGTTGTCCCTCCCTAGGTATGTATCTTGACTATCTTCTCACCAGGGGTGCTGTCCTGATGGACTTTCTGGGAAAGACCAAACTTGCCTGCGGTAACGTTTTTTCCAGGAGTCGGAAGGACAGCACCCCTGCTACCCACCCTTTTCTTCTTCTTCTTTTCTCTTAAACATATAGGTATAAGTATATATTTTTTATATATTTATATGTACAAGTAGTGGGGCCTCCTGAATATTTATAGAGCATCTTATCAGATCTGGTACTTCTTTTTTATAAACTGACGAACAGGTACAGGAGTCCCCCTTATATACAGCCTGCCTAATGATTTATGCAGATTTTTTAATCTTGCAGCTTCCTATCCATGGTCGAGGGAGGGGAGACAAGTCTCACCAGGGGTGCTGTCCTTCAGACTCCTGGAAAAGACGTTACCGCAGGTAAGTTTGGTCTTTTTCTATTCCCTAAAGGTGTAGGTGTAATTTTACTATTTGGCCACAAGATGTCCCCGCTGAGCAAAATCTTATTAGCGTACAAAGTACGCTACTTAGGAAACAATGTATTGCTACATTGTAACTAGGGAAGTGACGCAGACTTCCATTGGAAGCCTGCAATCACAGCGCCAGCGGGGTCATTAACCTCCTTAGCGGTATGCCCGACACTGTCGGGCATACCACTTACTGGCCCCAGGAGTCCCCTAGTATAAATTTAACAGATCCCATACCTGTTAAAGCTTTAGCTAGCACTAGGCTAGCTAGTACAGGTTGCCAGAACTCCCCGATCGCTGCTGCTCCCCCCCCCCCCCCTAATACATTACCCAGCCTGGCTCCAGAGATCGCGCAGCCTCCCCATACAGCTCCGTTCTTTCTATGGAGAGGTTCAGGTTTGTGCATGATGTCATGACGTCGGTGAAGTCATGACGTCATGTGCGATCCTCCCCATAGTGAAGACCGGAGCTGTTTGGGGATGCTGCGCTGATCGCTGGATCCAGGCTGGTTAATGTATTAGCGGGGGGATCAGCTAGCTAAAGCTTTTACAGACATGGAATCTGTTAAATTTATACTGCAGGACTGTAGGCTGCAAAACCTCCTGAGTGGCGTAACGCTCAGGAGGTTAATGAATGTGAACTTTGTTCCCATTCATAAATGTAACGATCGGGTGGCGGAAATCAGCGCGGCTGCTCTATTTAAGAATGAGCACTGTTTTTGAACAAAAACTGTGTTTATTCAGGGACGTGACTAGCATGTCCCTGCGGCTGTAGCACTTGTAGGGCTTCCCCCGTTGCCAATGGCGACGAACGGAGTGACGTCATCGATTCACCCCAAAGCGCAGCCTGGCGGCGATTGGCCAGGCTGCGCACGGGGTCTGGGGGGGGCCCTCTTTCGCGTCGGGTAGCGGCGGATCGGCAGCGAGTGGGGCAAACACGCAGCTAGCAAAGTGCTAGCTGCGTGTTTGAATTTTTTTTTATCAAAATCGGCCCAGCGGGGCCTGAGTGGTGCCCTCTAGCGTCTCTGGGCGGGGAGGACTCACCTCTTCCGTGTTCCAGTGTGCGCTCCACTGACGTCATTTCCTGCAACGCCGTCCACTTACAATACAGTGGGCAGCGTTGCAGGAAGTGACGTCAGTGGAGAGCACGCTGGAATGCGGAAGAGGTGAATCCTCCCCGCCCATGCCTCTTACAATCAAGCTGCTTCCTAACTATTTACAGCTGGAGGGGAGCGCAAATCGGGGGTCCCAGATGAGGGAGGGGGTGTCCGACCCCCTCCCCACCGCTAGGCCCAATACCCCCGTCCTGCCCGCTACTCCTCCAGCTCGGCGGCCCCCCACCAGGGGTGGGGGGGGGGGGGCGCGGCAATTTTTTCTAAATTTGTCTCAGGCGGCAAAAAGTCTAGGGCCGGCCCTGTATGGCGGCCACCATATTTAAGCAATAACAGTTTCCTGCTGATCCTCTGCCTTTACTTTCAAAAAATTTTTATTGAAAGGTATAAATCTACAACATGAACAGAACATTAACATTGTAGCATAACATTCACATTCACATGCAAAGTCACTAGTAGTGCTTACTGCCTCACAGGGAGGCAAAGTTTTAGATGAACATGAGTGGGTGTCGGCAGTACCAAGGCATCAATTACCGGCACCCAATATGGTAACCACAGGCTGTACTTCTGCTGATCAATCTAAAGCAGGGTCCACTAAGCAGGGGAGTGGACTATTCGGGGTGTGAGATGGCCGTGGGAACCAGAATTACCAGGGTCCACATAGTTTGAGGGGAGAGCGGTCTAATCGACGCACACACTACCCAGGGCTAAATTCAAGCTAGTGCCCGTGAGTAAAGTGGGGGGGATCAGAAGAGACCAGAGAAGAATAAAACGAGAGAGGAAAGAAGGGAGAAAAAAAAGAATAGAGAAGAAAAAAAGAGAGAGAGGAAAGTAAGAAAATTGAACAAGAAAGAAAAGAGAGGAAAAAAGGTCAACCTGGACTCCGCCAGAAGCTTATGGTAACTGCTGTGCATGGGCTTCCTAAGGTGCTTAGGCTAAAGCCCGATAAG
Source organism: Hyperolius riggenbachi (assembly GCF_040937935.1). NCBI lineage: Eukaryota > Metazoa > Chordata > Amphibia > Anura > Hyperoliidae > Hyperolius > Hyperolius riggenbachi. The sequence goes on along the minus strand of NC_090651.1, from coordinate 175,823,070 downwards.
GAATGCCAGGAGCCTGCTAAACTGCTGTAAGGGATTGAGACAGCCCGTTATGGTATTGGGTGACATATGGGAGCCAGACTTTCTCGAACTTAGGGAGGGTGTCATCCAAGATGGCCTTCAATCTATCAAAGCAGAGCTCATTGCTTAAGTTAGTCTTGAATAATGCTATTTACAAAGATGAGGACTTCCAGGAGCTAGCGATCACTCGCTTCCCTGCCAGACATATATGCATAAGTAGTTTATATTGATAGTGGTTTATGCCCACTGGGCGCTTACCAAGGAGAGCGATTTCGGGAAGTTTGGGAACCTGTACTCTGATAGTTGAATAAATAACATGGTAGATTCTGATCCAGAATCTTCGGGCCCTAGGGCAAGACCACCACACATGAGTGTCCCGCCCTGACCACAACCGCGGAAGCATAGGCCATTGCATTTAGCATCAAACTTTACAATGCGATCTGGAGTGAGGTACCAACGTAAGAGTATCTTATACTGAGTTTCGACAATGGAAGCGCTTATAGAGCATTGCGGAGTGAGTGACCAGATAGTGGCCAAGTCTTCCATTTAAAAGGTAGTGTTGAGGTCCCATTTCAGGGCATATGAAGGCTTCGGGAGGCCAGGGGGAAGACAATGTTCCTGTACAGTAAAGAAATCAGGCCCAGAGATCCCGCATCAAAGGCGCATACCTGTTCAAAGCCCGTGCGGGTCAGGAGAGAATTATGCCCCCAAGTTAGTTGGGGAAAGTAATGCAAAATCTGTAAGTAACAGAAATATTCCTTAACTGGTAGTTGATATTTTTCTCTGAGGAAGGTAAAGGACTTAACTGCTTTGTCGATGACTAGGTCGTACAGGGTGGTAAGGTTTCTCTGCTGCCACCAACGGAATGCTGCGGGGTTCTCTAGTCCTGGTAGGAAGCCTGAATGGCCAAGAAAAGAGGTAGTAAGAGGGAGGTGTGGAGATGCTAAATTACCTTTGAGTTTAACTGTGTCCCATATCTTAAGAGAATGCATAATGATGGGATCTTTAATATTTTTGCATTGAATGGAGGGCATCCAGAGCAAGTTTCCGAGAGAAATAGGACAGGTCCACATAGGGGGATGAGACCCCTATGCCACATAGCTAGTTGTGAGATTTGTGCTGCTCTATAGTATGCAATGATATTGGAAACACCCAAGCCTCCATCGCTTTTTAATCGGAGTAAAGTGCTCCTCGCAACTCTTGGCCTGGTTTTACCCCATATGAACGCAAACATGTAGGATTGTAGTTAAGTACTGGGATTGGGATGTTTATGGGTAACATTTGCAATGCGTAAAGTAACCTAGGGAGGATATTCATTTTAGCAGCAGCGATGCGTCCAACCCATGAAATGCTATACTTCCAACATTCCATGGACTGGACGACACTTTTAATTAAACTTGGGTAGTTAGCTTTATACATGGCGTTGTAAGAGCTTGTGATGAAGACTCCCAAGTATTTTAATTTGTTGGGTTCCCAACTTCCCATGTAAATTCAAACAAGGATTGCAAAGCATTGAGCTCCGAGGTAGAAAGGGAGATGTTAAGCGTATTAGATTGAAGGCTGTTTATCCGAAGGCCTGAGATATCCTCAAACGTATGTAAAACATCAGCTAAGTTGGAGAGGGAATTGTGAGCGTCAGTAAGGGTTAGAACCACATCGTCCGCATACATGCAGATTTTGTGCTGGTGACCGGCCAGGGGAAGCCCCCTAATACCCTCATGCCCATTGATCAGTATGGTAAGTGGCTCCATTGCGAGTGCAAACAGTAGAGGGGAGAGGGGGCATCCCTGCCTGGTGCCCCTGCGGACAGGAAAAATATCAGACTTGTATCTGCAATATTGAATAAATGCCTGCGGGGAATGATAAAGTGCCCTAACCCAGCTCAGAAAGTTGGGACCAAAACCCCAATGGGACAGCAAGTAGAACAGGTACTCCCACGATAGCGTATGAAACACCTTTTGTATGTCAAGGGAGAGGAGCATAATGGGAGTACCCGTCCGCTCTGTGGAGGATATGATTTGTAGTAGGCATCTAACATTGTCCCCAACCTAGCGCCGTGGCATGAAGCCCACCTGGTCCGGCCCAATAATTGAGCAAATGTCCTCATTCAGCAGTGTGGCCAAGTCTTTTGCTAGGATCTTAATATCCATGTTGAGCAATGAGATGGGTCGAAAGCTGGACCAGGTGGTCTGATCCGTACCAGGCTTGGGGATCATACTGATGCCAGCTGAGAGGGATTCCACGCCTGGTCTCGCACCTTGTAACAGGCAATTAAAGGCTTTTACCAGGAAGGGGGAGAGAATGTGTGAAAAAAACGTTATAATAGATAGAGGGAAACCCATCGGAGCCTAAGGCCTTCTTTATCTTAAAGGGATACTGTAGGGGGGTCGGGGGAAAATGAGCTGAACTTACCCGGGGCTTCTAATGGTCCCCCGCAGACATCCTGTGTTGGCGCAGCCACTCCCTAATGCTCTGGCCCCGCCTCCGGTTCACTTCTGGAATTTCTGACTTTAAAGTCAGAAAACCACTGCGCCTGCGTTGCCATGTCCTCGCTCCCGCTGATGTCACCAGGAGTGTACTGCGCAGACACAGACCATACTGGGCCTGTGCTGTGCGCTCTTGATGACATCAGCAGGATCGAGGACACGGCAACGCAGGCGCAGTGGTTTTCTGACTTTAAAGTCAGAAATTCCAGAAGTGAACCGGAGGCGGGGCCGGGGCATCGGTGAGCGGCTGCGCGGGCACAGGATGTCTGCGGGGGACCATTAGAAGCCCCGGGTAAGTTCAGCTCATTTTCCCCCGACCCCCCTACAGTATCCTTTTAAGTGATTGTATTGCTTGGAGTATATCTTCATTGGTTTTGAGTTTCTCTAAGTTTTTCTTAAAAGAATCGCTGACAGGGAGAAGAGGGCACACATCCAAGATATTTTTAAGACGTACTGGGTTGATATTGGCCAGGGATTGATATACTGTATTTTGGAGAGGCCTTTCTGAACTATTTTGATGGGGTTACTAGTAAAGGATGTGCCACTTGAACGAAGCTTGAGTGTCTTGAAGCTCGGTTCTGTGCACCTTAGTCTGTGAGCGAGCATTGAGGTGGGTTTATTGCAGTGTACATAAAAGTGGAATTTATTCCATCTCAGGCGTGTTTCAGCCATGCTGGTTAGATGTAGATTAAGCTCTTCAGCAGCCTTAGAGCAGGCCTGCTTATTTTGAAGTGAGGAATTTGCAGATAGTTGCTGGGTTGCTTTTGAATATTCCTGTTCTAACTGAAGTAGCTCCTGTAGTTTGCGTTTTTTCCTGTTTAAGACGATGCTAATAAAGTGGCCCCGGAGAACGGCCTTATGGCCCTCCCAAACAACATAGCCTGAGACTTCTGATCCCCCAGAGTTTAAATTGGAGTAGTCTTTTAGATGACACTCGAGGGCCTCTGACACAGAGGGATCAGAGAGAGGGGATTCATTAAGGGACCAGCGTAGCCCTGGAGGTTTCGCAATAATAGAGTGATGGCGACCACGCAATGGTCTGACCACGGGATTGCTTTGATCTGGGCAATTGATAACTTGGGGAGGAGGTTAGATTGAATGAGGCAATGGTCTATGCGGGATTGAGAATTGTGTGGGTGGGAAAGTAACGTGTATTCCTATTTGCTGGGGTGCAATTCTCTCCCGCTGTCAGCTAACGAAGCGGATCTCAAGAGGTCTGATCTCTGCCTTTAATATTTATAGCCTTAGACCCTAAACAAGCATAGGCAGATCAGGTGTTTCTGACAGCCAGATCTGACCAGATTAGCTGCATGCTTGTTTTTGATGTTATTCAGACACTTCTGCAGCCAAATAGATCAGCAGAGTTGCCAGGCAACTGGTATTGTTTAAAAGAAGATAAATATGGCAGCCTCCATATTCTTTTCACTTCAGCTGTCCTTTAAAGATTTAATCAGTTACTTATTTCTTCTGCTATAAATCTTTGCCCACCGGTCCCTGTCTTTCGCTGATCACCACAGCATGCCTCTCTCTGCTGGCATTGTCACTTCCTATCACCTCCCATCGCTATGTACCCACTGTGACCACCGCTGCTGGACTCCTCTTCTTTGTCTCTTGCTAGACCTCCCTATTCGTCCACTATGTGGACCATTGAGAATCATCCTGATTAAATCAGGATGGTTGTCATTCATCCAACTAGAGGACAATTGGGGATGCCCAGCAGGAGCTTCAAGGATTCTTTGCCTAGGGCTCTGTTAAGAAAAGAATAGAAGACGGTGGCTACCGCACGGAGGAGAGAGGCCGCATGTAGTACGAGCTCCCGGGGCCAAACGATAATCCAACTCACTCCGACATAGTATGCAGCAAGATTTTATGACACACGAGGAGGAGATGATGACGGGGCAAGATTCCAACAAAAATAAGCGGAAGAAACAGCTGCCGAAGCCCCGCAAGCTCACGGACTACTTCAGTGAGAGTCGGCACCGCTCCCTTCACCAGTCTCAAGATGGCGCCGATAGCGGAGATCAGCACAGCGGCCATGAACAACACACTTCAGCCGTAGCTGCAACAATACCCCAGGCTGTCCCTACCTCTTCAGGAGAATCCACACCGTCCCTAAACTCTCCCAGCTCGCGGAGCCCAGTGAAAAACTGCCCGAGGCTATCAGAGAATGCCTGCAACATTAAGGTAGGAGAAAGCGACAGCACTCATACACAGGCTGAATGTGCATTCACAGCAGCCATTGAGGCCTTTCCAGCAACAGAACAAGCTGCATCACAACATTACATTAAGGAGATACTCATATCTTTTAAGCAATCATTACTAACAGATATTGCTGACTTAACAACAAACATGAAGCAGGAAATAGCAGACCTGGGCACAAGAGTGGATGTCTCTGAAAGGAAAATAACTGACCTGATAAAAGAACATAATATAGTGGTGGACAATACAGAGGCCATTACATCCGACATCTCATGGCTAAAATCTAAAAATGCGGATCTCGAAGACAGATGCCGCAGGAATAACCTTAAATTTAGAGGCATCCCTGAGAAGGTCTCCACTGGGGAACTAAAGCAATATATCCAGGACATTATTAAATCTACTATACCCTCAGCAAATGACACCGAGATGATCCTGGATAGAGCACACAGGCTCCCAAAACCAACATTCATACCTGAACATTCCCCAAGAGATGTGATTGCCAAGTTTCTCTGCTACCACATCAAAGAACAATTGCTATTGTATGTGCAAAAGAACAGCACTCTCCCAGAGCCTTTTAAACATATCCATTTATTTGCAGACTTGTCACAAGCAACCCTGAAACAAAGGAAATCATTACAACCTCTCACCAAAGCTCTGCGCTCTCAACAAGTATCATATAAGTGAGGATTCCCTACCAAAATCCTCTTTCGTCATGATAATAAAACATTCGCAATCAGGGCCGGATTTGTGGGCAGGCCACATAGGAACTGGCCTAGGGCGGGGCTTGAGCTGGGGTGGGGCTTCAGCTGAAAGCAGATCAGCTGTTTTATAATTACTTGTATGTGGCGCTTCGGTTGTGTTCTCCTGCAACTTCCTGACCGCTGGCCCGTCTACCCGCCCCATGATGTCAGTGACATATTGCTCTGTTTGTCTCTCCTTCAGAGCTTCCCCCTCACTTGCTGCTCTTCATACACAGACCTGCAGATCATCAGATCACAATGCTGAGTGAATGAGCGCTGCGCACTGATGACTTCCTGTATACAGCTGTCATCACTGGGCATCGCTCACACTCTCATCACTGTGAGACGCCACGCTGATGATCTGTGTCTGCAGTGCAGTGAGTGTAGTGAGGGGGTCTGTAAATAAGAGGCGAGCAGGACAATATGTTACTGACATCTGAGGAACGGGCAGAGGGGCCAGCGGTCACATCGGCAAGGCCGCGAGAACAGAAGCTCTGCACAAGTCATTATGAAACAGATCGCAATGACCTGTAAGTAAACAAACAAACAACTGCAATAAACTGAAGTTAAGCAGACTTGCCCGCTGCTGCTGCTGGATGCTTTGTCTCAGCCTGTCCTGCCAGATTTATTGCCCATTTACAGTCGCTCCAGTGGGACATGTGAAACATCTCCTTTCCTCTTGCACTATTTTCACTTTCCTTACATGTTGTGTCCAGGAGAGGATATGGCAATCTATACCCTCTCTTCCCCATCTTCTTCCCTCTCTCCCTCTCTTTTCCTCTCCCATCTTGGCCATCTCCCTTGCTTTTCCCTCCCTCCCCATCTCTATCCTTTCCTCCTCTCTGGCTAGTCTTCCTTCATCTCTCTACCCTTTCCTCTCTCTATTTTGCCCTTACAGGAACTCACTATCTAATCCCTACCCTAACGTTTACCATAGTATTAAAATGCATGTACATAGTGCTAACAATGTCTGCAGCACATTACAGAGTACATAGTCATGTCACTGACTGTCCGCAGAGGAGCTCACAATCTAATCCTACCATAGTCATAGTGTAATGTCCTCCCATATTATTATTATGTATTTATATGGCACTGACATATTCTGCAGCACTGTACAGAGTACATAGTCATGTCACTGACTGTCCGCAGAGGAGCTCACAATCTAATCCTACCATAGTGTAATGTCCTACCATATTATTATGTATTTATATAGCACTGATATCTTCTGCAGCACATTACAGAGTACATAGTCATGTCACTGACTGTCCTCAGAGGAACTCACAATCTAATCCTACCACCATAGTCATAGTCTAATGTCCTACCATATTATTATTATTATGTATTTATACACCACTAGTAGACCTAAGCCCGTTTAAAAATGGGCTCTAGGTCTGTGTTGGAGCCTCCTCTCCTCCCCTCCCCTGTGAGCGCCGCCACCGCCATACAGCATATGGCCATTGGCCCCCTGGCCCGTCCTGCTCCCTGTGTCAAGGCTGTCTGTGCAACACACACACGGACGTAGAGGCACGGGAATTATTATAGAGGATTGTGCGTGTACATACGAGGGGGAGGGGCGGTTGTAAACTGTTGGCCTAGGGCGGCAAAATGTACAAATCCGGCCCTGTTCGCAATAACCTCCCTTGAGGAAGGAATTAAAACATTCAAAACCTTGAACATCCAACCAGCTACAGATACTTCAGGAGGAAACAAACCAAGTGCCAAACTTGCTGCAGACTGGCATACAGCACGGAAATAATGGCTCTTCTCCTTCAAGTGGTGGCTTACTTACTACCCTCAACACTAGTGTCTATACAGTGTTCCTCATCTATGCTCCAGCAGAGTACATACTCTGTTTTTGCTCCTTTATTTACGTGAGATCATGGACTCACATCTCACCACTCGAGTTATATGTTTTGTGGTTTGTTTTGTTGTTTGCTGTTTTGTACCCAGTTTTTTTTCTTTTAGCTGCTTGAAACAAATGTATGAGTATCAGTACCTAAGCATGACAAAGATGACTACCTGGCTATATACAAAAATCCATTCCCAATCACCAGGACATGGGAATGTATTTTGGTATTTATGTAAGATACTAGCTACAGAGCTACAGTTTAAGCATGGCTTAAATATGCAATGTCCTTAACACTGTCCTCAATTAGCACAAGAGGCCTAAATTCCCCACAAAAAAAGACATTTCTTTTGGTCAGAAATGACCTCTACGCACACAGATATAATTTTTGGGCAAGAATCACACCTTCTTGAAAAGGATACTCATCTCCTCAAACATAAATTATACAATAACATCTATCACAGCACCTTCTACAAAAAAAAGAGAGGTACCTTCATCGCCTTCCATAGAGAACTATCTATTAGTCCCAAGGAAATAATCACAGATACTCAAGGCAGATATATAATATTCATAGGATCCATAAACTCTATTAAGTATACATTAGTAAATATATACACTCCTAACTCAGGACAAAAACCCTTCTTAGACAAACTTATGACCAAAATTAACAAAGTAAAGCAAGGGTTTCTTTTACTGGGTGGGGACTTTAATGCTTATTTAACTGCTCTAGACACAACTACCTCAAAAAAAACCCACACCAACTCCATACTAAAACTAACCGATTGGCACAACTTATATGACCTTTGGAGTGTCCTGCATGGTAGTGAGAGGGACTACACATATTATTCCCATATACACAAGTCCCACTCTAGAATAGATTTTTTCCTAACAGACCCCCAACTATTACAAGAAGTTATCTCCTCCTCAATAGGATTGACAACCTGGTCAGACCACTCGACCATAACCATTAAATTAAAATGTGTTACATCACTAAAAAGACCCCAGTTATGGAAATTAAACACCCAAACTCTTTTAGCGCCAGATAACAAAAGTCTAATATATAAAAACCTAACTGAATTTTTCCAACTAAACTCCTCACCAGACATTGATGAAACCACGGTCTGGTCAGCCCATAAAGCCTACATTAGAGGCCATCTCATACGCCTAGGCGCAACGTTTAAAAAAGAAAGACAAGCAAAATACGATAACTTACTGAGTCAAATAAAACAAGTGGAAATCTTACATAAATCAACTAATCAACCTTTACTAAAGCAGAAGCTATTTGCATTACGCAACCAACTAAAAGACCTCTTACTTTACCAATACGATAGAAACCTACAAAGACTCAAACTAAATCAATACTCTCAGGGCAATAAAGCTAGTAAACTTTTAGAATCTACGCTTAAACGGAAAAACGAGAAAACCAGAATCTCTAATCTGAAACACCCAACATCCCAAAGAGACATTACCAACCCAAAACTAATAGCAGAAGCCTTTAAAGACTACTACGATAAGTTGTGTAATCTCAAGAAGGACCCGCTAACACCCAAACCGAACCAAACAACCATCACCTCTTTCCTGAATAAGATTAGCCTGCCCAAACTCTCTAACTCACAACTTGGAAAACTAAATGCCCCTTTTACAGAGGAAGAGCTTCTAAAAACCATCAAGAACCTAAAACTCAACAAAGCACCAGGTCCAGATGGCTTCAATAATGAATATTTCAAATCATTTGCTGACTTATTATGCCCCTACCTAACATCCCTATTCAATAAATTCATGACAGGCTCTCCAATCCCGGCAGAATATCTAGAAGCAATTATAACGGTTATCCCCAAATCTGATAAAGATCGCTCCAACCCAGCAAATTACCGCCCAATTTCACTACTCAACTGCGACACCAAACTTTATGCCAAACTTTTGGCAAACAGTTTAATGACTGTAACAAACACATTAATCGCACCTGACCAAGTAGGGTTTACGAATGGCAGACAAGCTGCCGATGGTACTAGGAGAATAATTAATATATTGAAATATGTGGAAATGTCGAAGGCCCCCTCCGTGTTCCTCACACTGGACGCGGAGAAGGCCTTCGACAGAGTACACTGGGGATTCATGACTCAGGTGTTGAATAAATTTGGGCTTACAGGTCCGATCTTGGGTGCCATCCTAGCATTATACTCCTGTCCTTCAGCCATGGTAAATGCGGCCGGCTTTATTTCAGAAAAATTCCCTATAACTAATGGCACGCGCCAAGGCTGCCCCCTTTCCCCGATCATATTTTCCTTATTGGTGGAAACACTCGCAGAAAAGATAAGAACCAACCAAAATATCACAGGAATTAGGATGCATCGGATGGTTCACAAGATAGGACTATTTGCAGATGATGTAATATTAACGCTCTCCAACCCTCTTACATCACTACAACAGGTTATGTCGGACTTGGACAAGTTCTCAATAGCCTCCCTCTACAAACTGAACAAAAACAAATCTTTACTGATGGGAGTACACATATCTCCACAACTAAAGACCGCAATAGACTCTGAAATTAATTTACCTTGGGCCACCAAATCCATACCTTACCTAGGGATCTCACTCCCCCATTCCACTGACGATTTATTCAAACACAATTTTATCCCCCTCTTAACTACAGTCAAACAAGATTGCGAAAAATACAGTAAAGCCATGATCTCTTGGCTGGGTAGAATTGCGTGCTTGAAGATGTTTATCCTTCCCAAGATACTATACATCTATCGTACTATAAATATACCTATAAAAAAAACATTTTTCAACGATCTCAAAAGAATAATTTCAAATTTTATCTGGAAAGGAAGCAAGCCCAGAATATCCTACAACTTTATGACATTATCAACCAACAAAGACAGACTAGGCCTGCCTTGTGTAGAAAAATATTATTATGCCACTCTACTAAGCATGTCCAAAGATTGGTGGGTAAAGACCCCTCACAAATTATGGGTTGAAATGGAAGAACAAATAGTGCACATCCCACTAAAAGCGGTTATATGCAGTATCCTAATTGGAAATAAATTCCCTAAACCCCCATATCCGACAATCCAAGCCAGCATACTGGCATGGGAATATTATGCCAAATACCCAGGTATCAGCTCCAACTCTACTACTATCCAACTACCTATCCAAATCCTGAATACTATAGCGGCTGATTTAAACACTAGCCCACTAACTGACAAAGGGATACAGAATCTTGGGGATATTATGCAAGCGAACAAACTAAAATCCTTTGATACTTTACAATCAGAGTATAATTTAGCTGATTCCTTTAGATTTACTCATATGAGAATACATCATATACTAGAAACTACAAAACTAGATCCCCCCCAACTCCCGGTGCACATAACAACTATGCTCAACAGTAAACTAATACTCAAAGGAGGAATCTCTATTTGGTATACCGAATTTTTTATAAACCAAATATCATTGCTCACCAAATATACAAATATTTGGTCCTATGATTTGGAAACAGAAATTTTACCAAATCAACTTGTAATATCAAACAGGCTGATTAAGAAATTTTCACATTGCGCTACGCACTGGGAACAATTTCAAAAAATACTCACAAGATGGTATCTGACCCCTAGAAGGATAGCCTCCTTCACTCCCAATCAATCCCCACTATGCTGGAAATGTAACCGCTCCCTGGGCACATTAAAACACATGTTATGGGATTGCCATCTAGCAAAAACAATATGGGACCCCCTAGAGAACTTCCTTAAAACTCTCACGTCAAGAGATTTTTCATTGAAACCTGAATTAGCACTACTTATGATTGGACTTGGAAATCTCCACACCCATATACAACCTATAGTATGCCACCTATTAGTAGCGGCAACCTACCTCATAATAATAAACTGGGAATCCACAGAACCTATACAGTGGACAAATTACCAAAATCTAGTCAATTCCAACCTACAATAAGAAAGTATCATAAGAACCAGAACTAACAAATCTGCCAACAATTACCAAAGCCCATTCCCCAGGTGAAACATAACTCGAACGCAAAACCCAACCCAAGGTACTTGATGTCCAAGAATACTACTCCAGGCAGCTTTCTCCATGTTAGTAGTTTAGTAGTTTATGGTTGTGTTATCTGTCAGTACACAAGACTTTATTAATACGACAAATCTCAATAAACCAGTTGCAATACTTTACAAAGTGAATAAGGAATCTACAAATAACATAAAGCGATTAATAAGCTGTTTCCTAATTAGGGTAAGGTAACTCAGGTCAAAGCAAATACCAAACAAGGGCTTCAAGTCTAGGAAGACCCACGCATACAGCCCCCTCCAACCTTCCATCCCTAGATACTGGTTAGTAGGGAAGGATATGAGAGGGGACTATTCAAGAGCTCTACCTGACATATCAAGCATACAGAGCAATGTGCTAAATAACATAGGGTAATGTGATTTAGTTATTAGTTTTTGTTACAGCTCCATATCTGTCTATGATAATGTGCTCTAGAATGCCTCGGCTTACCTTTTACATATGTTTAACTCATGTTTCTGACTTCCTCAAATTGTACCTGTATTGAGATGAAACTTCATCATATTGTTGTAAAAGCTGAAAATATACTCAATAAAAACTTTATAAAGAAAAAAAGAAAAAAAAAAAAAAGAAAAGAATAGAAGACTTGCAGCAGTAGGCGCAGAGTGACAAGAGGCGATGGGGAGCGACAATGCCAGCAGAGCTTGGTATACTGCAGCGAGCTTCGGGTAAGTGCTTGGGAGCCTACTGGCTCTCGCAGCGGATGTTAGGTGCGTGCATCTCCTTAGGAAGCTAGACATCCGTGCCGGGTGATAGACGGCTCCATGGCTCAAATGCTTGCTCCACATCACTCACCATTGCACAGGACCAAGTTGCATCTCATTATTTAGAGTTATTCTGTTTGTTTGCTTGTTTTTTCGCTTGGACACTGCTCAGGTGAAGTCAGCTATTGAATTTGCCAGTAATTCCTAAACGATGTAAAGTGCTATGAAACGTGCACATTTTGAGATTCTTACCACCTCGAATTAGATATAGTTGTTTAAATATTTATATAATAATATAGAACTACTGCAGTTATTGAGATGGATACATACAGTGGAACCTTGGTTTGTGGGCATAATTTGTTCCAGAAACATGCTTGTAAACCAAAGCACTCTTATATCAAAGCGAATTTCCCCATAAGAATTAATGGAAACCCAGTTGATTTGTTCCACAATCCAAAAACAGTTGTAAACAACTTTCACTATAACTAGCAGAATCATTGCCGTCTCTTGTCTCGCCCCAGCCTTTTTTTTTGTGTGTGGCTTTAACAAGGAACTTATCCAAAGACAGCTACTTTTGGGAATTTCATGGAAATGTGACCTTGCACAGCCTCTACACTCAGATTAAATACAATTAAGACAATCCTGCAGGGCCAAAGGGAGAGGAACTATTGGCTCAGATGATGTGACACATGTATACTTTTTTTTTGTGTGCTTATATATCAAAACGTTTCTTGTATATCAAGTCAAAATTTCTGAAAAATGTTTGCTTGTATTGCAAAGCGCTCTTAAACCAAGTTACTCTCAATCCAAGGTTCTAGGCCCGGTTCAGATTAGCACTAAAAATGGTCCGTTCGCAGATCGGAACGGATGCGAATGGATCCAATGTTATCCCATGGATCTGCTCACATTCATACGTTCGTACAAATCAGTTCTGCACAATCCACTGAACGAACCACAAATTTCCTTCTGCAGCAAATTTTCCGGACCGTTTAGCCGAATATAAACAGATCAGGATGCACTGCAATGGGGGCAATGAGAAAATGAAAATTTTCTTCACACTATTTAAGAAACGGACCATTCTAAGCAGAGAAATCCACTTTGGGGATGTAGGGAAACGGAACGGAAGCAGCTGAACGGCAATGGAGTGAAAATGGATCTCATCGACTGGTAATCAGATCAATTTTCATGGATCCATTTGCCACTTAATTGCAAGTGTGAACCGGGCCTTACTGTATATTGTTATATTAAACATTCAGCAGTTTAAAGAGAATCTTTACTTTCCATGGAAATTACTGCAAACCTATATTTTTGTAGTTTAACCAGTTCCACAGCGCTGGTATATGTATTTACTTAACAACCAGGGGCGTAGATATACGTACACATTTGTTTAGCTCACCGTTCCCGATCTACGCGCCGCTGGAGTTCATTTCCATCTTATTCCCGCCATTCAGTGAACAGCTTGTTCCCAAACCCAATCACAATGCCTGGGGTTGAAAAGCATGCACTATAGCTAGCTCCCTGCCTCCTGTGGATCTAGCTGGTGGGTGGTCAGTCAGTAGTAACCATGTGACTCCAGACGCAACAAGAATAGAGGCCAGACTTCATTCCCAGGACTACAGTAGAAAACATGAAGCTGAGGATGGTTATAGAGGCGCAGTGCAAATGGTGAAAAATGGTATTGGGTTACACACTTGTTTGTTTAGCTGCTCCATTTACTGCCCAGCCCACCCCATTCACATTTAAGTAAAAAGAGGACATGAGCTTGTGTTGGTCACTATGCCGACACAGCCTGCTTCTAGATTTGTTACACAGGAAGTGTAATTTCAAGATCCTACTTTCTAATCAAGAAACTCAGCTAGTACAGAGGCGTTGAGTATATATAGATTAATTTACAGACGCAGGTAATACATACAATCAACACTAAACAACGGCTAAATAACGTTATTGTAATGTCACTAGTTCAATTTTTTTTTCAGTTAGGCTTAAAGTGTTCATTCTAGTGAGTATATATTTGATGGGGGGGTGGGCATAATCACAGTCAGCATAATCACATTATCATAAGCCAAACCATAGGTTTTTAGCTTTTTTTGTTTGTTTTTTCTTCCTCCAATAACCTGAGAGGTGAGTAAAATGACAGTAAGGGCTCTTTTCCACTTGCAGCGATTGCGATGCTGAATTGCAAAATCGCAAATCAATAGCAATTTTTAAATCGCTAAGGTTTGCTAAATAACATAGGAATCGTGGTAGGGATTTTCTACTACCGCGATTTGATTTTTACCAAAGCGCAATAGTGCTGCGGAGCGATTTTTACCATGATTTTGCTATGCTATGCATTGCATAGCAAAACCGCAATCACAGAGGAAAATCATGGACTTGACGAATTGCAATCGCTAGCGTTTAGCGCAAGCGCTAGCGATTGCTAGTGGAAAAGGGCCATAAGAGCTGGGTTACAAGTTCTACTGTCTAACAATATAACAATACGTGCAAAGTTCAGTTCTTGAGTTTACACTTTTAGAGCTTTTATTTTTTTCTATGCTTTTAGGCAATGGACCACTTGAAGTCTTTCATTGCAGACTGTGACAGGAGGACGGAGATTGCAAAAAAAAGACTGGCGGATACTCAGGAGGAGATAAGTGCAGAAGTAGCGGTTAAGGTAAGAACTTTATGACATACAGGTAGTCGTCGGTTAACAAACGAGATAGGGACTGTAGGCTCGTTCTTAACCTGAATCTGTACTGAAGTCGAAACAGTGCATGGGGTGCTGGATTGTGCTGATTTAAATGTTTGAGGGCTGGTGCACACCGAGCGGCTTTTTCAGTGTTTATGCAGCCTCTTGCGGCTGCGGATACGCTTGGTCAATGTATCTCAATGGGGTGGTTCACACCAGAGCGGAAGGTGTTTTGCTGAACCGCATACTCCCGGGGTGAGGCATTTTTTGGATTGCGGATGCGTTTCTGCCTCAATGTTAAGTATAGGAAAAACGCAAAACGCAAACGAAAAATGCCTGTTCAGAGCGGTTTTGCCGGCGTTTTTGTTACAGAAGCTGTTCAGTAACAGCTTTACTGTAACAATATATGAAATCTACTACACCAAAACCGCTACACAAAACCGCAAAACGCTAGCTGAAACTCTACAGAAAAAGAAGAAAAAGCGTTTCAAAATCTGCTAGCATTTTGCGGATCTGCTAGCGGTTTTTGGTGTGCACCAGGCCTTAAAGTACATTTATACTAATCTAAAGACGCTGTGTGTGTGGGGAGGTGAGCAGATACATACTGCACACCTCCCATGTCCTGGCGTCACCCTCTGCCTCTGCAAAACGCCTCTCTGTCTCTAAACAGTTCCGCTCCCTCTGACCCGGATACGGTACTGCGCTGTGCATGCACAGTATGCCAGATCGCCTCCTGACCTGCGTCAGAGGGCACGGATCTGTTTAATGACACGGAGGAGTTTTGCAGAGAAAGAGGGTGATGCCAGGACATGGGAGGTGTGCGGTATGTATCTGCTCACCTCCCCACACACACATGGCGTCTTTTGATCAATGTAAATGTACTTAAAAGCAATTCCGCGCTCGGGTGATGTCATAGATGGGGCGGAGCTATCGGCGGGCCGCTCGTATCGGCGGGGCGTTCATATAGCGGGCGTCCGTAACCCGAGGACTACCTGTACTGCAGTCAACAGACTGATTCTCAGCAAACAAATTTAATTTTGTCCCCTGAATCAGAATGCCAGAACTTAGATATAAGGATACCCATACAGGCTGGGCGCACACCAGGACAAATCATTGCCTCTTAGCGTCATACACAGAGCACTGCACATACAGGGTATTCTTTGGGCTGTGATTCAGGATTTTTTTTTTTGATTTTTTTTTTTTTGCTTTAATTTGCGGTTTAGTTGCCAAGTCTTAAACATGCCAAACGTTTAAAAAACATACACAAATGCAGTTCAAAATTGAAAAACTCACACAAAGATGCAAATGCAGTGAAACATGATATCAAAATTCAGACCTCAAGTCTGTGCCCAGCCACACTGTTTGATTAACCATAAGATTTGAGGTAAACAACTTAACTAATAAAAATCTGTTGAAACTATGACATTTTCAACTGAATAATAAATGGAACATGCCAGTTCTTTGCCTGCTCAATGCCGCCAGGATCCAATTTGGATAACAGAGGCGCCAAACAGGATAAAATACTTTAAAACTTCTAAACTGGGGGGCAATGGATGACTTACCTCCCCAATAAGGACACAATGGTACCGTCAAAAACAAGTTTTATTCTTACTCCAATAATTTTTGCAACGCGTTTCACGGGTCCAAGCCCGCTTCCTCAGGCAATATAAAACAAGGAGCACTGTAAAAAACAACAACACCATATGTAGCATGCATATGAACTATGCAACAATTTACCACAATGAAAGTCATAAAATGAATATATAAAAACATGATGCGATATGGAATAATGTTTACAACAATATATAGACAACATAGAGCCGCATGAGATGTACATAAATTTATATACAGTTTTGCTAAACCACTTTTCAGCTGCAAGTGGATGGTGAATAAAACAACAAGAAAAACATCCTCATTACACTGCAACTTGCCACCACTGGCACAAAATGCAGTGCACTCAAACTAATGTGTTATATGATCACCAGTAGGTCTCCGATATGTTTACTGATGCTTAGAATACTGTATATACACAACACCTTTCAGTTGTTATATCTGGTGGCTATAACAAGTTTATGTACACCCGTCTATATTCACTATCATTATTAATTCCACCGGATCGGTCACCCTAGATCTGGAGTTCAAAAAGGGGACCATGCGTCTACAGTTTAAACAAATGTTTAAAATTGTGTATAAAAAAGTTGATTGTCTTACCTAAATGTGTCAGCAAACGTATTTAACGCCTCTGTAGTTCGTGGGCGCTCGTAACCTTTCTTATGAAGGCTAACTGCGGGCGAGTGCCGGATGATGGCTTCCGGTGGAAGTGATGTGCACGCCTGGCGTCATGCGTACGTCCATGCGTTCCAATGGTCGCATTGCGTTCCAAAGGAGCAGCGCAAGGCGTACTGACGGACGCCTGCGCCCCAAGCAGAGACGCATCATACGTCATGCGTATCGTTAAGCGTCACAATGGACGCATTGCGTTCCAGGATATGGAGCGCAGGACGAAACAATAGATGCCTGCGCTCCAGAGGAGGCGCATGCGTCCCTTTTAGTGGAGATGATAGTGGAACGGGGAAGGGGAGAAAAAAAGGGGAGGGGGAAGGGGGGAGGATCCAAACGAAGGAAGATGGAGAGGGCCTAAGAGGGGGAGAGGATGAAGAGGGAAAGGATATAATTAATCTTATGGTGATGGCTGCGGACCATTGTATATAACCAGTAAAGAGAAAAATTAGGTATCCGGGCACCAGCCAGCAGTAATGCTTAAATCACACCTTTTATTACATCCACCTGGAATTCCAGATAACGATATGTACAGTCGGCCTGACAGCCGTTTCGCAGGAACACCTGCTTCTTCAGAGGCAACAATGACAATAAATGGCACACAGACAGTTTAAATACATTTGTATTACATTAAGAATGGGCTTACCGCACTTCAAAATCCGCCCCACCGCCGAGCGCACGCTTCCGCATCTAGCGCCGCCCCGAGCCACTGATTCGCTTCCGGATTCTGACGTCACCCTCTCGGGTGCGTCATTCAGGCACTGCCTGATTGGTTAGTCGGGGGACAGGTGACTAGTACGTCACATCCCTTTCTCCAATGCGGACAGTGGTATCGGTGAAGAGGTTGGGTCCGCGTCTAGTTGCCTAGACAACGGGCCCCGAAGTGCGGCGTACCTAAAAAACAAACAAAAATAAAACAACAAGTTAAAATCATTACGGCATAGGAATATTGCGTAACCTGTTAATAATATATACATACAAAAACCCGCGGGGGGAGGCGGAGCCACCTATATTTAAGTGGGATCCTGTTGGTGAGGGACCAGATTGCGATATCTATATCTCCATAAAATCTGGGGGTCATAGACCCTATTCAGGGGCACCCCAAATAGGCACACTAGATATTGCCACCCCCAAGTGTCCCCCAAAGGATTATTTTCTCTGGGGGAGACGGGCTGTATATAACCCTGGGTATATTAACCCAGTGAAGCATATGTTTAAAGTTGGTAATGCTTCACCGGTGCATTAGTTTGCATAAGGTTTGAATAATTTAGTAGAGATGTGCATCTTTAGCTTCTATCCATACCCCAGGAGTCAACAGGGGAAGAATGTCTTACAGAGATAATTTTAGAAACCCCCCTTATTTAATAGGAGTATACAGAGGGCAGAGGGGAAGTGTAGGAGGGACACGAAGACGAGAAAGGGACAGGAAAGGGACGGGACCAAAAGGGGGGGACAGGGTCTGTTAAATTGTAAGCCGGAACAGGGGGGGAGAGAAAAGAGGGAGGGAAAAGGGAGGAAAAGAAGGGAGGGGTGGAACCCAGAAGGGGAGGGTAAGGGACCTAGGGACAAACAAGGGATCTAATGTTTGTCCAAGAAACACCATAATTCATTGCGATCATTTAGTCCCAGTCTCCCACATGCATCAGTTCTTGAGATCAACTTCGCTTCCTCCCTTCGTAGACAAAGTTCACGGTTCCCCCCTCTATGTGGTGTATCAACTAGTTTTAAGCCACAGAACCGTAGACAGTCAGCATCACCAGCATGTTCCTCTCTCACATGAGAAATTAATCTCCCTGCCCCCTTTCCTGTTTCAACTGATTTGTAGTGTTCCTGAAACCTTTGTTTAATAGGTCTCGTTGTTTCGCCCACGTAAAACCTTCCACATGGGCAGACAACCGCATACACTGCAAACTTTGAACCACAATACATGAAGTCATTAAATACCACTTTATGACCCCCTAGGGTAATCGATTTCCCTGGCATAAATTGATGGCAATGGGTACAGTTTAAGCAGCGGTAGTTTCCCACAGGTCGCATTGCTGTCAACCAATCGGCTTCCTTCTTTGTTGAAAACTCACTGCTTACTACCCAATCTCCAATCGTGCGTGCTCTACGAAATGTCACCAGTGGTCGATCGCTCAGTTTTGTCCCCAGAGATGACCTACTTCTAAGATCATTCCAGTGTTTATTCACTGTCTCTTTGATCCTAGTGGTCATTGGTGAGTAATTAAAAATAAAAGGAACCCTGCTTTTTGGTTCCTGGGGGTCCCCCAGTGGGTTTGAAATCCTTTTTTTCTTTTTCTTTAATAGATCTCCTCTCCTTTTTGCATTTGCCCTATTAAATGCCTCTACCAGGAGGGAGACAGGGTAACCCCGCTGTACAAATCTCTTAGCCAGGTCCTTGCTTTGTTCCAGAAAGTCCTCCTGCTTACTGTTATTACGTTTCAGTCTTAGGAACTGACTGTACGGTATTCCATTCAACACATGTCGTGGATGATAACTGGAATAAGATAGCAAGGAGTTGGTTGCTGTAGATTTGCGATGACCCTTAGATAACAACCTACCTCCCTCAACTCCATGCTACATATGGTGTTGTTGTTTTTTACAGTGCTCCTTGTTTTATATTGCCTGAGGAAGCGGGCTTGGACCCGTGAAACGCGTTGCAAAAATTATTGGAGTAAGAATAAAACTTGTTTTTGACGGTACCATTGTGTCCTTATTGGGGAGGTAAGTCATACATTGCCCCCCATTATAGAAGTTTTAAAGTATTTTATCCTGTTTGGTGCCTCTGTTATCCAAATTGAATCTATGTCCACTAGTTGGATGGGTGTGACCACCTTTTTTCTGTCTACGGAGAGCGACATCTTAGCCTGAGTGGGGACAGGCCTAACATCCCCTCAAGCGTTATCAGTGGTTGCCTGGCAACCTATGTTTGTGAATATATTCTTATACAATTTAAATACGCAATTACCAAACAACAATAATACACTCTTGGGGCTCTCGATTTTTTTCTTCTTTTTTTCTAATGCCGCCAGGATGTATGGCTGAATATTAACTCTTAGAGGCAGAAGAAGGGGGAAAAAAGGAACACAGCCTAGTTATTTGTGTGCTTGGCACTGTACGTAAACATATATTTCATCATGGGCCTGATGCAGTAAAGTCTGGCCTTTTAGGAATATCCTTGAATCGCATAGCAATGCAATGATAATGTCTGTTGCAATGGAATGCAACAGACTGTGTGGAAGAACACTTGTTCTTTACAGAAACGCTCCTTGGAAAGTACCATATTTTTCTTCCCCCAAAATGAACTGGATGACAGGAGCATATTGCTCCCTTGCGCCATTGCCTTCTGTCACTCTACCTGAATCGATGACTCTTGCGCTGCCTTCACCATCTCAAGATGCGCTGGGGAAGTCTGTGTCTCCTGAAGCAGAGGAGATTGTCTTGCACCCATGTAGATGAGGTGTGATATTCAGCTCAGAATAGGCAGTGTTACTGCTGGAGAAGTTTTGTTGCAACGCTGCGTAATATGTTGGCGCTTTAAAAATACAATAAATAAATAAGCTGCACATGTGTGAATGTTTTCTTATACATCATGTGGTGTACTCTGAATGGTTGTTTAGTTATCACTATGATTACAGCATAAAGTATCGCCTTTATCCTAAAGAAAATGTCATTGTATATAAAGGAACCCCATACATGCAGATAAATGTTCCATAGGTGAACTGTCAAGAAATCTGAGCCGCTCCCTTGTTTCAATTTCTATTTTGCTTGCTGAAACTTGTTGTTCATCTGAACTAACAGAACCTTATACTCAGTGGCGGAACTACCGTACCTGCAAGGGTTGCAAATGTGTGTAGGGGGGGGCAGAGAGAAAGAAGTCTGAGGGAGGGGGGCCGCGGCTCTGGAGCCCATCGCCCTCCCGTATGCAGTAACGAGTGGGAGGATGCTACAAAAGTGTTTTTGTTGCTGAGTATCAGCAGGCTGTTCCTTAGTGTGCAGTGGAGGGCACTGGAGGCACTGGAGGCATACTTACTGTCTCCTGATCTCCTGATAGGATTCTTTCTTGGCCCGTCCCTGCCCCCTCAAGCACGCAGGACGGGGACACAATGTTGCAGGCCATTATTATATATATATGTGTGTGTGTGTGTGTGTGTGTACAGTGGCTTGCAAAAGTATTCGGCCCCCTTGAAGTTTTCCGCATTTTGTCACATT